>NC_086384.1:25743665-26031919 GCF_036588685.1 Mytilus trossulus
AATCATGCACCTTTTCTTTATATACGAGTTAATAACCGATGGTGCGTTTCATTTCATGTTAATTTTCACGTAAAATAATGAGCAAAAAGCGAAATCCAAACTTTATCACACTAGGATGAAGATAGAATGCTCTTAAGACACCTTGTTGGGTGTCCTAAAGTTAGGACGAAAAATAAGATATATCATAAGTTAAGAGAGCTTCGAGAACACGACTTAGGACAAAGACTTGTCATAAGATAGACTTGGGACACGTCCTAATCCTAAGATAGCTTCGGGAACACCACCCCTGATAATTAGAAAAAAAACATGAATCATGTATAATAATTAAAAAAAATAATAATACAAGATCATAGTTTCTACAGACGATGAGAATATTTATAAACCATTGCATATAGATATTTCTACACATTAGTATATCTGAAAAGCTACCCATACAATCGACAAGTATGTGTAAACCTTTATATAGAGAGAGCCCCACCCCCTTCCCTCTGAGTGTATCCAACAGAATCGTATACCAATATCGTGTAAAGAATACATCCATCACCTTTTTTTAAAGGTATTCTTAACTGTTTAAGTCATTTAAACCAACAGAATATAAGCGTGATGATCAGGAAATCAATAAGAAGGAACGTTTGTTCTGTTATAAATTCAGATGACGAGTTCAATACACAGCCACTTTTGCGTAGGTACTATTTATGTACTATTCATGTACCACAAATCTGTAGTATTGGAAATCTACTTTTGATATTCAGTAGTATTGTGTTACTTACGAATTATTGTAATATTTAAGTACCTGTATTTTACAGTACTTGATTTGTACTTGAAATTTAAGTACCTGTATTTTACAGTACTTGATTTGTACTTGAAATTTAAGTACTACAGATTTTTGGTTACACGGTTACATTTTCAGCATTTTGAACGTTTGTCTTTTTCAAATCTCATGAAGTTAGGGTGTTCAAACATGGAAAACTGTGATCATTGTAGGTATCCTTTTTTTTCCAATATTTTGAGTACAAATCAAGTACTGGAAATACAAGTACCTAAATATTGCAATAATTTTAGAGTAATGAAATAGTACTAAATATTCCAAGTAATTTTTCAGTGCTACAGATTTTAAGCACAGAAATAGTACCTATGCAAAAGTAGCTGTGTAGTTTCGTTTTGTGATGCAAACAGCTAATAAATTGAAAATACAGACACATGTGATATTTGCTATTGAATTTCGGACTCATTAAGTCTGACAATCACAAACCCAGAATTGAACATTTTTTTGCTGTTGGCATTAAATATCATTGTTAAATGTTAATTTTCTAAGAAAAAATAATGCCAGATTCCTTTTTTCGTACTGCACATTTTCATTTGGCAATCCTCGGTAGAATCCGCTACTCTCACTCTATCCGTTAGATGAGGGTACGGAATCAGCCGAGTTGAGACGAATGGGACATTTTAAGAAATCAATGGTAGCTTGAACCTGGTTTAGCGACAATGTTAAAAAAAATATCGCTAAAATGACAGCACTACGTTATAGAAACACAACACACACATTCATCACAGAGAAACACACAAACAAATAATATAATGGCCGGCACTACATGCAAACTGCAGAACAACAACGAACAAATTCAATCATCGACAAACACCACAGGATATCAAAAACAGTGACGCGCTTAAATAATTATTTTCACTATTATCATACAAACAATTTTCATGACAATGATGTTAAAGAAAGGCAATTTTATAATTTTATAATTGATATAGATACCCTCAGTCTTATTTGACATAACCTTTCTGAAATTTTGGTTTGCAATGGCCTTGAACTTCGTATTTGATTTGGCTTTTCAACTGTTATGATTCGAGTGCCACCGACGGGTATAACGTATAGTCTTTAGCTTACCAAATTATAAGCTTGACTCTGTGCTTGGTTTAATGAACTTGATCAACAAACAGTGGTACTCATAAGTTGGTGACGTATAAAGTTTTGGAATAACTTTTCTTTTCTTTTTGCAGAATGCCATCGAAAAAATCAGACAAATCCCCATTTTGTCATCGATGTGAGGGTGCAAAGGTCGTACATAATGCCAGATATAAATGTTTACAGTGTAAGGAGAAACTGTGTTCCGGTTGTGCGCAAAATCACATGATTCTCAGGCTATGTACAGATTTTCGAATAGTTGACATGCGCAATGGCCTAACAGTTGACTCCGTCTTCAGTATAGAGCCAGACAATGACCAATCAATAGAGATGGAAAGATCAAAAGAAGATCATAAACAGAAGACAACAGAAACTCCACATCGAGTAGTGCGGACATTTGGAAAACCCATTTTACAACTTACCATGAGGAAGTCGAATAAGATAGAAATACCAATTACACAAGAATCGGGATGTTTTCCTAAATATTCCTTCCCAGCTTTAAAAGAAGACAACAACCATACATGGAGAAAGGCTGAAATCCTTGCAAACATAGAGTCTTCTGCCAAAGGTGACTTCAATGAAAATGGCGACTTCTTTCCTGTTTCTTCTCACGATGAAAGCAAAGACAGAACTTCAATACTAAAGCGAAGTAGTTCATTTAAATCTGACACTCCAAATAGTTTATGGTATATTGAAACACAAAGATCTTATTCGTCAGCACCGCAAAAGAAAGAAGTTCGCTTCAATACCTCAAAGAACACAATGAATACAATTTCAGAGGAACCTAAAGGAATACTACGTGAATACAGCAATAATTTTTATCTTGCTATGGGGAAACAGAAATCTAAGAAAATCAGCGAACCGTCAAAGTCTTCTTATTTACCAGTAAAGAAATTGAAAAAGAATACACCCACGGGTTTATCAATGGTGAGTCAGAGCTCTATTGTGATTGAACAACACGAGATAGCAGGAAAGATATCAGGTGTTTTATTTTTAAATGATAATTACCTAGTGGTAATAGACAGGCTGAATCATAAAATGAAAGTGTTCAGCGCTCGCGAAAGGTACAGAATGGTAGTGGATGTGAAAATTCCGAAAGGTTCGTGGGGTGTGACATCACCCGAAGATAATATCATAGCCATGACGTGCAGATGCAAAATAATTTTCTATGGCTTGTTTGAAACACCAACCCCAAGGTATGAAAAGCCACAAGACCCGTATGTTCAGGCTCTTGACGTAGAGTACCGACTTCGTGCTACTTGTTATGGTATATCGTTTTGTGAATCACGTGATTTGTTCTTTGTCGCCTGCAATGTGTTCTTTTCTGATCCATGCATATTTATTGTGGACACAAAAGGATATACCCAACAAACAATTCGAACAATTGACGATGGTATATCTCCGTCCATACCGTTCACTGAAACATTAGCAGTAGACTCCGAAAGAGGAGTGATGTATATCGGTGATCGAATGGGCAAAAGACTTGTTTGTGCAACGTATGAAGGACATCATGTATGGAACGTTCAATTAGCGGGAAAACCAGTATCAATAGCGTGTGAAAATGAGCATATTCACGTGTGCGTTGACGGAAGAGTTATAAGTACGATTCACAAAGATGGCCGATTACTTAAGAATAGTATCCTCCTGGACTTAGATGGTAGACGTATATGTTATCACGAACAATCGAATCAGCTGGTTGTCTTAACTAAAGCCTTCTGGGGAGTTAGTCATTTCATACAGGTTTATCAACTATGATTTTTGTCTGGGGGGCAAGATAAATTTGCTTAGCTTTTTCAAATAAAGTATGCTCTATCATAAAAGTATGTTATTTTGGTTGAAGATTTTAAAATATGAGACGAAATATAATAGCTGACATGTATGTACTGCAAAGAATTAAAAATGGCTATTTACAGTATTGCAAGGGCAAAAAAGTGGGAGGATTCTGTATTGATAAAGATAGAAATATGCAGCTATCAATAAACAGGGTTATCTGCAGGGTTATCTGCAGTTAGAGCTAGAGTATATTAGCTCATTCGGGCTATACAACATTATCTTCATTTGAAAACTGTTGTGAAATTTCGGCTCCTCTTATTATTTGGAAGTTCAATCTTAAAACGTTGAAGACACAATAAAGAAACACATATGAATTCAATTTTGCCATATATTTGCATTTACCTTAGTAAAATACCCCCTCCCTCCTAACTTTTCCTATCATGATAAATGTATAAGTGTCTATATTTTGGACACAGAACTTTTGAGAATAGTTTTGTTTCTCTTAAGTTTTAAACCAAACATTTATAAGTTATCTAATATTTCCTTTGAATTGTGTCAATGTGAGAAAGTGAGAAAGTTATCTCTTTGTTGGTTACGAATATGAAGCAATTTGAAATTTTAATCTTTCTTAAATTTTAGTGATAAACTTTGTTTGCATTGGAATTAAACACATTTATTCTCAAAACAGTTGTTGGCATGACAAGGGTTATATTCTTCACATATGATGGCATGATTCTCAACTCCTTACGAGAGGGATAATTGTGGTTGATCTTCATATAATGAAGGCACAACATTTCAATCAATTTAGGCGAAGTCTGGAACTTGCATGTCGAAAATTGCTAGTAAGACCTTCTCTATTTGTGTATTATTTTCATTTTGATTTGTTTCTTCTGTTACCTATTCCAACATCGGACTTTGACTTTTTTTAAATGAGTTTTACTGTGCTTTTTGCTGTTTGTTTGTTTATTTCACATTTAATGTTTATTGAAAAAGTTATGTCGTTACAAAATAAACAAGAAATATTCTGCAGTAGATATTAAGGAAGTTCGCTGCTCAGTTTCAAAATAAATAGCTTTCCATATTAACTAGTATATATTGATAATAATTGATGAATAAAAAAGCAACAAAAAACATAGGGGTCAATATGCTTGTTTTCGAGATATTAGCCATTCGAATTTTGGCGGAAAAACGTTCTCTCTTGATTTTTCATAGCTTTATCATTGACTTGTTTAAGTTCTAAAGAACTATTAAAAATAAAATAAGATTTTAAGACTTTTACAAATGACTTACAAATTGTACATGTATAAAAAGGAAAACGGGGGTCCATGGGCAAATTTTTTAAAGCATTCAAATGGATAAAACCAGAGGATTTCGAAAATTTGACAAAAATTTCAAAACATGACAAGCAAACATCCTTAAGAATAAATCAAACAGTATATAGACAATGACGAGTGTAATTTGGTTCTTAAATGACTGATACAGAGTTGTGGTCAGACCAACGAATGGTTGAATCGTGATTGGTGTATCTGTCACTCGAACGCGTAAGTTAGACTTCAAATGTTGATGTTAATCGTACAATTCGTATTTAGTATAGATATCATGTTCCCCGTAGCTCAGTCGATAATATAAGAATTATAGAAACTAGTAAACGTTCGCGTTGAAAACTGTCACGAAAAATGTTGGCCTCTAGATAGATTGTTTGAGGGGTTGTTCCACGACGGAGAAAAAATAACAGCTCAATCCTTCTACTCGTATAGGTAACAAATACGTTTGGATAACTTTATATCAAAAGAAACTTATTATCTTGTACTAGAGAAAATTCATACAAAACTTTATAAATTTTCACTTGGAGTTGATATAAAAACAGCAAATATGGCATGTAGAGGAGAACTAGGTTCACTCCCTACACTGTATTATGTAATAATGAATATGGTAAAATATTGGATCCATCTTATGAAAGATATTGAACCTTCAAATATTATTCTAAGGGAAGCCATAAATCTATCTCATTCTATGGACAAACATAACCAGGAACCTTGGATAGGAAGCATTAAACATATATTTAAATTTCTAAACTTAGAATATCTATTTGTTAACCAGTTAAACTTTAAAAAAAATCATATTCTAAAAAGGTAAAAACATCTTTAACTATTAATTGAAAGAAAGCTGGTTAGCTAGTTTAGAAAGCAATTCTGGGAAGTGTACTAATTTACAATCTGGCAATAAATTAAGAACATACAGAAAATTTAAAAATATTTTCATGTTTGAACCATATTTTAAAATGAACTCAAAAAAAGACAGGCAAAAAATCACAAGATTTAGAACTAGGCTGTCATGATCTTGAAATCGAAAGAGGGAAGTATATTGGAATTAAAGCTGAAGACAGAAAGTGTAATCTATGTAAGAACGCAGTTGAAGACGAACTACATTTTCTTTTAAAATGTCCTGTTCTAAAAGATACTCGATCTCAACATCTATCTAATTTAAATTCTAAATTCTAAATTTTTTCAAGATTATCTGATGAAATGAAATTTGTTTGGATTCTTTCATCTGAAGATTTGTTTGTTACTTCAAACTTATCCATATTATTGCACTCCCTTTTTGAAGAACGAAAGAAAATTATAGAAAATATTGTTGTTTGAAAAAAAATAGAAGAAAAATATATACATGTATAGATATAAACGAGTCTAAATTGAAAACTACGTTCAAACCTATGATTGCGTTGGATAAAAACTGCAATTTTTATACGTGTGCATGTCAAACAAATTTCGTTATAGAAGGGTCTAAAAACAGCACAAACAACATTTTCCAAAAGACCAAAAAAAGTGAAAAAGTATATTTAAACAAAACGCATTTGACTAACAGGTCGAACAACTGATGTTCCTTAATCCTGCTGACTGCCATTGGTGATTGCCAAAATTGTTTTATCACAAGATGTAACAAAATGGATCTGAATATAAATTTAATACGTCACAGAAAAACAATTGGTTAACTTGTGGCTACGATGTTGTGCCACAAACATTCGGTGTCAATATTTCTTTAGTACACCAGATCTAGATTTCGACAATATATGTCTCTTCAGTGATGTTAGGGATCGAAACGGTATTTTGAAGGCCATATAATTTACTCTCAATTTAAGATTGACTCATGTATAGATATATATATCTATATAGGAAAAAAATTTGATCAGGAGTTGTCTCCCATAGACCTAGAACTATAAAGAATTATGTAATTTCTCCAGGTCACAGTGGCACCCATAACAACTATGTTTTGTCAATAACTTGATTTATATCAGGTTAATTAGTGTAAATGTGTATTCATGTGGCTTTTTTTTGTTGTTGTTTAAATGTACTATTCTAATCATTTTCTGTGCTTTATTTTGTAATTCATTCATTTGATTGTATAGCTCAAATTTTGGGCACCATGATTGGTTAATAAAAATTATCTTATCTTATCTCATCTTATCTATAAGAAATATAAAAGGAAAGAAGGGGAAATAATAAATACCAACGGCACCGAAGAAGAAACTAAACACTGTATATCATTATGTTTAGGAATAAATTGTGGCGAAATAGTGCAGATAAATCATTCTCTTCCATTCTTGAAATTTAATTGTATACAAACAATATCCTTCGCCTCTACCGTCGTCGCGTCCTCGTTTTTTTCCACAAAGAAGTGAGATACAAGATAGAGGGAAAACGGTTCTATTTATTCTGCCATGGGCGACAGTACTAACATTTTCTAAATTTATCAGTTTTTATTATAAAAACCTGGATGAAACAGTTAATTATGTGTGGTGTTAGTACTTTATTACTGTATTCTAAAAATTGAAGCCAAATAGTATCATGAACAATTTCCAACCGAGCTTGTTTATGTTATCCATGCCCATCGTCATTTTGCACCACATTTATGAAATGTTTGAAGCCTTTTCTAATAATTCTCTAGAAAATATTTCAATAGGTTTTAACATTTATATTGTAAATACACACTGCAGTTATTCATAGATAATTAAGAATGTATTGTACCCTTACATCCAACCACAGCGCTCCTTACATGCCTAATTAAATTGACTTCTTTCACCTGCCTTGGGTACACAAAAGGCCAACCTAATGCTATTTTCATAAAAACATCAAAGGAAAAAATCCAATTTATGTTACAAGAACAAAATACAAAACTATTAAATATTAAAATAGGATCTGGAAAAGAATTTTACAAAACAATTATAAATAAACTTTAGTTCTAGGTAAACGGTAACATCATGTCCTGTTAGAGTTCTCCTGTACGTAAGACTTATGATTAGATGTACACGTGACCAAGAAAAAATACTTGAATAGAATTAATGTTAAATAAAAATTTTGTTTTTACTTATAGACTACATATGTACATGAATTACAATATGTCTGCTTGGAAAACTGTTTTTATAATTGGCTTCATATTTGTTGTGATTATAGAGGCTAAATATAAACGACGTCCATATAAGCGTAAGTTAACTTCATATCTTATTTCAGTGTTCTTTGTAAATTGAAACATAATTATTTGTATCAATATGTCTTATAAGAATCAGGCAGTGGTGAAAACATAACAAACAAATACCCACTCAAATTGACATTAATTTATGTTCAAAGTGTTCTTTTCATCTTAAATTTATTTGTATACATATGATTTCAGTAAATAAAATACAACCGTCGAGCTCAGCATATCTGTAATGATAACAAGGAGTCTGAAATGCAGAGGTTGTCGTGCATATTTTGGCGTTAATATAACCAGAAGAAAAGTGACATTGGGAACTTTTACTGTTATTGGCAAAGTGCTTTTTAGGAACTCTCGTTTTGAATAGTTATATGAACTCTCGTTTTAGTTTTAAGTTGAATATTTCTTGTTTTAAATGTTTCTTTATTCATTCTTAAATATATATAATGTTTCTTATTTCAAATACCCAAAGAGATTATAGAGTTACTATTTTACAACTTAATCCAATGGCTGTCAAGAGTGTGAGAGATAATACATGTATCTAACACTTCAACTACAAAAGCAATTATCGCTATTTTATAAAATTAAGCCGGAGGACAATAATCCGTTTATCATTATATGAGGTTAGACAATAAAAAATGTATTTTATAAGAACCTTTTATAATGTTTTAATACCCTTATCTTTGGATTAATTTATGTTTTGTAAACTGTTGCTGGGCCAGTCTTCCCCTAGCTTTCAAGCTGTAAACTTGTGAATAAATTTGTACATATGTTTTATACGGTCTTGCGTGTAAAGCAGCCAAAGTGTCGATTATAGACCTTAAAACTTTAATGTAACCCGTGCCGAACTTCACAGACTTATGCCGGAAATTCACGGGGTTATATTAATATTGATTAACTTTTAGGGTCTTTGCATTGGAACTAAACACATTTATTTAAAAAAAAAACAGTTGTTGGCATGACACGGATTATGTTTTGTCATATATGTTATGATGGTATGATACTAAACCCCTAACCGGAAGGAGTGTGCCTGATATTCCTATGATGAAATCATAATCTTTCAGTCAGTTTAATTGAAATCTTTCGCTGGGCGTATGACATTTGCGCCGATTTTGAAAATTTTCATTCTTTCATTTGCGCCGATTTCATTTTTTCATTTGCGCCGATTTTATATTTGCTCCTAATTAGATTTACAGGTAAGTTAAAACTTGTACATGTCCTGTGCTACACCATTGGTAAAATCTGGTTATAATTGTTTTTCATCCATGTTTAAGTTCATATTGTTCTGGAACTTCGTTGTAACTTGATTGACATATTGCACACTGAAACGGACCGAGGAGTCAATTCTTTAACAATCGAGGGCCATACATATCGGAAGGTCGGCGTTCTGATACATAACAACATATCCATAGCGGGCATACAAATGTACCATAAAATTGTGTAAAGCCAGAGTAACCATGGATTCTATTGTCAAAACATAGACCGAGCATTTAAAGACAGATGCTAAAGAACTACGGATACGGTCAACAAGGAAAAAAGTCTGGAGATGTATCTTGTAGGCCTTCTTCCACCTCCCAGTGGTGAGCAGGGGACAACAGTTATATACATGGTGTGATTGACAATCCATTACATTTGTACAAGTGGCAATTGGAAGAGGTGTATAATGATAAATGAAAAATAACATCACTTGGATGGAGAGTTCTCTCATTGACACGCATATCACATCTTCTTATATCTATTTACCTGTAATTTACCTGTAACATAATCGGCGCAAATGAAAACAAAAATCGGCGCAAATGAAAGAAAAAATCGGCGCAAATGAAAGAAAAAAATCGGCGCAAATGAAATGCAGATCGGCGCAAATGCAAAACGCCGCTGTAGCTGGCATGTCAGTTAACTGCTAGTAGTCTGTTGGAACCACCCTTTTTTTGGCTATTAATGCATTTGAATGGGGACATGTAGTTGGAACCCCCTTTTGTCCTGTGTTAGGAACCCCCCTTTTTTTAAAATGGCTGGATCCGCCCCTGGCTAACCAATTCGTGATGGCGTCTGTTAATAAAGGCAACAGTAGTATACCAAAACTTATGAAGGTAGGATTTTAACTTTACAATTGTGTAGCTGAAATCATCTCTTTTATCGTAAAGTTTTTGTTTTCATGTGACCCTCATTGTCAATTTCTGGCTGTAAGTCAATATATGAGACAGATTTAGCTGTTGTATCCTTTATCTCTAGTTCGATGGGATAAATGCGTAAAACACAGTCACCAAATTTTGAATTAAATTGTGATAGAACATCATATATACAGCAGACTATTAAGTTAAAGGATATCGATAAATTCTTTCTTCCTAAGAACTTCATGTATTGAGTCAGCCTAATAATAACAATAAAAAAAAACAAGTCGGCAAGAAGAGGGGCACACTTGGTTCTCGTTGAATGTCGACAGTCTGTTGAAAAATACGTACTCCAAGCTTAACAAATATGTTGTCAATCAAGAAACCAAGCATCTTCTAATAATGTCAGTTTCAGATAAAAAAAATTTTGAATCAGAGTGATTATTTACAAAGTAGGATTCATCCCTCCCTAAGATAAGATACTTTTATCTACGTTGGCCATTATTTTGTATGAAACAAAGCAATACCGACTCTTTTAATTTGTCTTTTAGTTTGGAATGGGGAATATTTGTATTAAGTGTAGAAAGGTCAAATGTTTTAATACAATTGTAAGATGAAATGTCTCAGAGTGTATGTAATTGATTTTTCAGTATTTAATCTCTAGACAGACGAAACGATTATGATGGCAACGACTACAACTCTTAGATAACCTAAACAATTTACAGTCGTATAAAATTATAAAAAACATATTTTAAACCTGTCCCTAAAGTTTACCGTCAAAATATGTAATTCATCATATATATGTGTGTCTGACTCTCATAATAATGTGTTGTATATCTTGTTTACTTAGATTTAGCCTAGGTCACGTCGTTGGTAAATTTGTTTATTACAATTATATTTGTGTCGTTTACGTGTTCGTTTGTCTGTCGTCCCACTTCAGGTTAAAGTTTTTGGTCGAGGTAGTTTTTGACGAAGTTGAAGTCCAATCAACTTGAAACTTAGTTTACATGTTCCTTATGATATGATTTTTCTATTTTTAATGCCAAATTATAGTTTTTATCCCATTATTACGGTCCACTGAACATAGAAAATGATAATGCGGATGGGGCATTCGTGTAATAGAGACACATTCTTGTTTTGGAAGTAATTGTACGGAAAGTTATTAGTTGCCCCAAAAAGGGTTCCAAATCATTTATATCGAGATAGCTTGCCTATCATCCTACCAAGAATTGATAACCATATGTTCGCTAAGAAAACCCTGCAAAAAGTTACATTTCATCATAGTGATTCATTTTTTTAAAGGAATTGTATTTAAAAAGTTCATGACTATTGTCCCCTAAATTTATTCCACTCATTCACAAGATCTAATCCAGAACGTACTTGAAACCTATTTGAACTTGTAAGACACAGCTGTAATAACACAAACCCTGTCATGATAAGAAAAAAGGTTGTATTCTGAATGTAGTACACAAGTTTGTCTATTGGTCACACTTTACACTGAGGCAATCGAATGACATAAGGTTGTTGTATTAGAATGTAAAGTAATTTATCTCTCAATCAAGCATTTTCTGTTATATTTAAAGCGAAGTCTTGTGATGATGTAGCTATAATAGGAGCCGGTATTGCTGGAACATACGCTGGATGGAGACTGAGAAAACTAAATAAACAAATAACTGTGTATGAATACTCTAACAGAGTAGGGGGAAGATGTTACACGATGAAATTTCCAGAAATTCCTGACATTAATGTTGAGCTCGGCGCTATGCGATTCACTGCTGCATGTAAGTTGAGAAAGATGTAACGGTGTTTTGTTTTAAGAATAAGGCAAATAGATTATATCCTATTCAATAGACAAGAATTATAATTCTATTCTAAATTTTAGTCTTTACAATTCGAAAAGCACGATTCATATTTTCTTGAACAGTTTTGTTTTGATAACTTAAATATTTTATTCCAGTTATAACTTATAGATATTTATAAATTTGGACATACTTATTCCACAAAGTACATAAACTAAGGAATGTTTCACTTGTAGAGTTGTGTTGAATATACTCTTAGACTATACATCATAAAAATACAGAATGTAACGTGTATCAGAAATGACAATTCAGACATCGCATTTTCAGAGAAAAGTTATCATTGGACGAAAGAACGAGCGGATAGACAAGAATGCACTAATATACTCTCTCAATTGGAGGGAACATAAAAAGAAAAAGTGATAAAAAATAACTGCTGAGGGATGGGGAATCGTTATGAATTTTTTAAAATGTTGTCTATAACTTTGAATCATTATAAATATTACAAAAAATATTTATTATATTAATGCATGTTTGATGGAAATTGGTTTGCCCAGAAATAAATCGAATGCTCCGCACAATTGTACTATTAAGTATATTTTCAGCACATAAGCTACTGTATGATACCATACGAGAACTTGGACTTCCGGTGCAAAAATTCGTCTTAGGTGGTGGAGCATCAGGAGATACTGCTGTACACGTACGTGGAACACACCTACAATACAAAGATTTAGGAGGTACCAGTACGCCTTATAACCTACTTCCGAACGAACGGAAAGCAGTTAGTCAACTTAAATGGTACATTTTTCATCAATTTTTACAATTAATAGATTTGTATACCTGAAAACATTTCTGGTATACAGATTTACAAATAACATTTATAGTACATTTTGGTACAGGTATTTTCAAATGTAGAAAATGGTGGATTAAACCTGGTTTAAAAGCGCTAAACCTCTCACTTTGATGTCAGTCTCATCAAATTCCGTTATATTTACAATGATGTGTGATCTAAACAGACATAATAAATAAAATAGTCAAAATATGGGTACAGCAGTCATCATCGTGTAACAATTTTAAAAGGAACAATTTAACAGAACACAAAAAAATATCTATCTACAAACACATTCATTGATTCGCGTGACTGTTTCGAACTTTAAACCGTTACATTGTTTTCACAGTCAATCTGATCGATTATATATTAAGAAATATACGGTCGATTTACAGAATAAATCGCAGTTTCGGCAATGCAATAATTTCAGGATGCTAGACACAAGACACTTCATTAACCTTTAATACGATCAGTGTAAAAGAGGTTATATAAACATGAACACAATATTTCATTTTTCTGCTTAACCTCTTTGTTATCGACAATTGAAGAGGTGTTAGCTTGAATAGAGTATATCAAAGGTCTGTGAATCAAAATAAGATATCTGTGTTCCACAAAAAGTGGCTACGACTTGCAGCGGAATTTTGTGTATTAAATCCGAAATAAAATCTGTTGTCATTTGATTTCAGGGAAATATTTCAGAATTATACCGACGTAATGACGACCATTGTCCCTGAAGATGATAAACCATTTCAAATTAAAGATGTTGATGGACTACAAATGTACAAGCAGAGGTAATATCTATTGTTGTATTTTCCCTTTCAAACAATTTAAATGATTACGTTTTCGATGGTACATAAAACAAAAAGAATGAGGTTGAATACTGAATAGTTCTAACGTGTATAGATGAAAGTAATTTAAGAATGGATTTTTTTAATTGAAAATTGAACATAAAGAGACTAACAAAATACATGAATATGTGATATACATCAATGAAATAGCAACCTAACAACACAATCGTGTAAGATCCAAAGGTCGGCATAAGTCTCCAACAGTTACATTTGTACTTACTGTGTATACTTATTTTTTAATTTTCAATAATGTTGGTAATAGATAAATATACATGTAGTATACTCACACATTTTGAAGACTCTGGTCAATTTAGAGTGTAAAAAATTGTAAAGACATCTATATATTGTTAAAAGCTGTGTGTTGCCTTTTCGAGTCTGCTGACATATTAAACATTATAACTTCTTTAATCTCCGTGTAGAAAAATTAAATCTACAATGAAAAAGAATAAGGATAAGAATAAACTTCTCTTTCACCATCTTGTCAAAAGGTCTTTACTTTTCTTATTTTAAGACAATAACTTATTTACGTCATACGTGTGTAAATTATGATGACGACCACATTTACTGGTAAATAAATTCATCATAGAAACCAGGATGAAATTTTGTATTAATGCCAGACGCTCGTTTCGTGTACAAAAGACTAATCAGTAACGCTCGAATCCAAAAAAGTTATAAAGGCCAAATAAAGTACGAAATTAAAGAGCATTGAGGACTAAACTTTCTAAACATTTTGCCTAAAACAGCTAATGTAATCTATTCCTGAGGTGGAAAAGCCTTAGTATTTAAAAAAAAATCATAAGTTTGATAAATATGACCATATCAATGAATTTTTGTCAGCACAGAAGAGCTGACTACTGGGCTGGTGATACCCTCGGGGAATTAAAACTCCACCAGCAGTGGCACCGACCCAGTGGTTGTACATAAACTCATCATAAAAACGTATACCAGGATTACATTTTGTATTTACGCAAGACATGGGTTCAATGGAATCTTCTCCATTTGAATAAAAAAAAGCACTGCAACACAAGAATACTAAACTTTTATACCTAAAGACTCTGTCATTGTAGAGAAAATAGAATAATTTTTGTGTCCTCTTATAATCTAATCTTCAGTTCGAATGACACATGTATTTGGTTTAAGTGAACATACGTATGATAACGGGTCTGTGCATCTCAATGACAATCGAACACACATAGGTAGTAAATATCTTTTCGTTTTCTCTTTTTTGTAGTATCAATTCTTTGTATCATAAATTCCTTAGTTCAGAAGCACAAAGTTATATCAGAGACACGGCGTCTTTCTTAGATTTAGGCGTTAGTGCATCGGCAGAGGTAATGACGTCTCCACCTTCTCAAGAAGAGGATGAAGTTTCAACAGTGACAACAGGATTTGGTTCTATACCTGAAAAGCTACTTGAAGAGTTCCTACGGGCGAGTCGAAAGTGAGTAAACAATTGAGATATTGTTTTTTCGCCCTTTCCGCCCCTTTTTTTAAAACAGTAGCTAAGTAAAATATTTAAAAAAAAATTGCCAAAAAATAACTTGACAAGGTACATTTTTTTTGTCATGGGTAGGCACGTAGGTGAAATATTTTATTTGCATGATATCATTTTTGTCTGTTCTGCTTTTGTTTATGTATGCTTTGATTGTTTTTTTCTTTTAAACATATTGAAATCCTTTCATATGCACCATCTGCAATTAACTTAAGTATGCTCATATACCTCAAAGGTATCTTCATTCAATTTGTTTATGGAAGTCCTTAACGAATTGACCAGTAGGCGATACTTCTTAAACTATTAGTTAAAACAAAAGAATACTTAACTTTATGGTATGTGTTTCCCCTTCGAATTTTTAGTATTTCACACATATTTAGTTATCCATTAAGCTGTATAGACAAACATGTGTTTTTTAAATAATAACTCGGGCCTTGGTGGCCGAGTGGTATAAGAAGTACAACTACTGGAACACTAGCTTTCAACACTTTGAATTCGAACCTCGCATGTGGCAGGTGTGCTCGGCCGAAGGTGGCTGAATATCTCCGAGTACCTCGGCTTTCTCCGTCAATAAAAGCTAACCGCCTCGAAATAGCAAATAATATGGTAATGGTGTTTAAAAATCATCAACACAAATGTAAAATAAAACATTGCATAATTTCGGAACGCAATATGACTAAGCATGCTTACTGATAACTACCATGCAGCGATCAAACCTAAAACATGATCGAGCACGGAGATTCAGTTTTTTTTATTAGATGGACGAAACTAATAATTTTGCTTTGAAATAAGAAGCTTAAGCCAGAAGATAAAGAAAAGTCAAACAAGAAATACGCAGAAAGATAAACATTGCACAAAACTATCTTTTAAATCTCAAAAATTCAAAATTCAAAAAAAAATAAACGGAATAAAATATGTATTTGTTATATATTTTAACAACAGGCACGATATCAGACTAAATCACCATTTGAAAGCAATCAAGAAAATGAGAAATGGTAATTACAATTTGTACTTTGAACCGACGATAACCGTAAATGGACGAACTAGCATTATAAAGGTAATTGATTTTTGAAATTAGATCTATAAAAAAAAAAATTAAGATGGATATGGGTAAGTGATGTAACTATATAACCAAGGCTTTACTCACCGGGTTTGTAGTACTTACACGAGACACACGACGGGTGCCACATGTGAAGCAGGATCTGCTTACTCTACTGGTACACTTAATTAAGATCACCCCAGTTTTTCATAGGGTTCATGTAACTTATTCTTTAGTTTTCTATGTTGTGTTTTGTGTACTATTATTTGACTTCTCGTCGATTGTAGGATGTTTTACATGGTATGTCGTTATGAGTATGAACTCCCATCGGTATCTTTCGACCCTCTTTTATAAATGTACGAGACAATAATTACTGGCAAAATACATTCGACTTTTAGATTATTGTATATAAGTGTATTTATTCCTTAAACGTTTTGCTTTCTTCCACTGATATTTTGTACAAATAGAAAATGAACAAACTGCAGTTTAATTACTTTCCTTTTGAACAGATATCATTATGAACATAAGTTGACTATCTTTGTCATTTCATATAAATAAACTCATCATAGATACCAGGATTGGAATTAAATATTAACACCAGACGCGCGTTTCGTCTACAAAACAAACATCAGTGACGCTCAAATAAAGAATATTAAAAAAAACCAAATAACGTACGAAGTTGAAGAGCATTGAGGACCGATGATTCCTAAAAGTTTGCCGAATACAGCTAAGGTAATCTATTCCTGAAGTAGAAAAAACCTAAGTATTTTAAAAATTCAAAAGTTTTGTTAATTTATTGCACTGAATTTTCGTTCAATTTGCCAAAATTGTAAACTTATATCGTAACTGCTTTGGAAAATAAAAGAATATACCAATTATGAGATGAAGTATGATTGAGACATCTATCCAACAGAGTCATAATGAGTTGGATGTGAGTCAGCGTACACTTTCAACGAATTCCAAAACCCGAACCTAATTCAGAGAGCTCTGCTTGGTGCATTGACAAGGTTGAGGGATGTTTAGATGTTTTATATTGAAAAAATCGGGTAACGTGACGTAATACAGGCTAGGGCTTTGATTAAGGCTTTCAAAACGTGACTGATATCAACACGGATGGCTGATACAGAACCATTGCCATTGGTTGATTATTTATACACCATTCTTGTATTTATCACAAAATATATAATGAATATGAATATGAAAATATATTTTGTTTACAGATCAAACCTTTAATGAAGAAGTGTGCAAAAAAAGTTATTCTTGCAGTCAATAGACTATCACTTGAAAGCCTGAACTGGAAAGGTTTGCACCAACCTCATATCAGAGAATACATTACGAGAGCGGTAAAAGATGTCAGCGCTGGGAAATTTTTTCTAGCTTACAATTTTCCTTGGTGGAGAAAATCTACGGTTTACTCCAATTATGTTATATCAGATACCCCATTGAAGCAAACTTACGATTTCGGAACATCAAGAGCTAATCCTACACAATCCATATTACTACCCATGTACAATGATGGTAACATACCATACTGGAACGAACTAATTGAAAGGGAGCACGGTAATATAAACAACAGTGATGCGGTCTTCTCCGTTGGGAAAGAAATTGTCAAAGTTACACAGAAGTATTTATCTTCCATATATCGACTTCCACTCACAGACATACCACCACCAATAAATGGAATTATTAGTTATTGGCAGAATTATCCATATGGTGGGGCGTGGCAGCTATGGATGCCGGGATATATATGGCCAGAAGTTGAAAGGCAGATGACTAAGCCGTCAAAGAAAGATGATGTGTTTGTTGCTGTAAATGCTTTCAGTTCTCGTTCTTTGTCATACGACTCTAACTCAGCATTACAAGTAGTGGAGCTTGTTATGCCATATTTTGGTGTAAAAAGTAAAGTGTAAACATTGTACATGTAGGCTCCAACTTTATTTCTAAAGTATGTTTGTGACTTTTTCCTTTCTAACCTTTAAAAAAATAAAACTCGTCTTTTATGAATACTAGTATGTCATTATAAAGTCTTTTTAATTGAAATTATACTTCAGTTGTAGATTAAATTAATAGCAGTAAATGAGCTAAAAGTGTTTAAACTGTACCCAAAATTTTCTTCCGTACGTTTTGTTTTAATAGTGTTATCAAATTGCAATGTTGTAGTAGATTAATTGATTGTTGATTGCTTTACTTCTAGTAAAAGAGGGACGAAAGATACCAAAGGGACAGTCACAATCATAAATCTAAAACAAACTGACAACGCCTTGGCTAAAAATGAAAAAGAAAAACAGACAAACAATAGTACACATGACACAACATAAAAAACTAAAGAATAAACAACACGAACCCCACCAAACACTAGGGGTGATCTCAAGTAGTAAGATATTTCATGCATGATCAGGGCAACTTTTATTGTTTTTTTTTTATTAAACAACAAATTGCCCTTATGCTGTTAACAATGTTTTTGCTGGTCCAGTATTCAAGAGAAGAATCACTGTTTGTTAACACCAGAAATCCGGGGTTGTAGTTGTCTTGTAAACATCATTATATTAAAAATGAGAGTCGAGAAAGATTCCAAAAGGACATTCACACTCATACGTAATAACGGCGTCATGGCTGAAAAAGAAAAGAATAACAGAAAACAACAGTTAACCATAAAGTTAACAGTAGAATACTGCTGTTCATATTCATTATTCGATTAAGCAACAACGAATTCGGGTAACAAACTTTAATCGATGACAACACATCAACCATAAGAGGAAATCAACAGAACAACAGAAACACCGAACCACAACATAACCAAACGCCAGCATTGATAGGCACGAACTTTATACAACAACTTTCTTATTCCTAACTTGCTACAGAAAATTTTAAGATAACATGGTGTTTGAACCTGTTTTTATGGCTAACTAAACCTTCTGCTGTTATGACAATTGATCAAATACAGCTAAAATATACAGTGAATGAATTTGACAACTTATGACCTACAGTATTTGTTTTGAAAAGAAGTTGTTGCTTTTACAACAAATATGACCTTCAGCAGCTGTACAGACAACATGTATTTTATAAACAAGTAATGACCGAGCGTCAGCAACTGAACTGTAAACAACTTATTGCCTTCAACTTCTTTACTGACAAAGTGTTGAATAAAAAAAAACGTATGATCTTCATCCGCTACACTGAAAAGAGATTTTTGTAACAAGATTAGACCAAGATCGATAGATGTGTTATTTAGTCAACTGTTAGATAGAGCAAAAATTAAAAAATGACTGAAAATAGTTTAAAAGACCCCGAGTAATACCATGTTGACTGTCATTGACGATTGCCATGTTATTATTAGACTTATCATCGTTTGTGGGATGTTTTACATGGTACGTCGTTATGATTATAAATTCCCATCGGTATCTTTCGACCCTCTTTTATTTATAAATGTACGAGACAATAATTACTGGCAAAATACATTCGATGAGTGCGTTCATTCGACTTTTAGATTATTGTATATAAGTGTATTTATTCCTTAAACGTTTTGCTTTCTTCCACTGATATTTTGTACAAATAGAAAATGAACAAACTGCAGTTTAATTACTTTCCTTTTGAACAGATATCATTATGAACATAAGTTGACTAACTGATATCAACACGGATGGCTGATACAGAACCATTGCCATTGGTTGATTATTTATACTTCTTTACTGACAAAATGTTGAATAAAAAAAAACGTATGACCTTCATCCGCTACACTGAAAAGAGATTTTTGTAACAAGATGAGACAAAGATCGATAGATGTGTCATTTAGTCAACTGTTAGATGGAGCAAAAATTAAAAAATGACTGAAGATAGTTTAAAAGACCCCGAGTTTGGTCCCCAGTATCACCGTGAAATTGTTAAATGCGGGTAAAAATTAATGCTGAAAGAAAGAAAAACGAAAAAAAGCTTACATTGTAAGTGATAAATTCTATGATAATACCATGTTGACTGTCATTGACGATTGCCAAACAAATTGATCACAAGTCTAAAAGAGTACAACATTACCAAAAAATAGCAATAAAACGAACGAATGTAAAATATTTCGGAAAACAGATATCCTTCATCAGTATGATAACGATGTGGAATGAATCATGTCAATCTATTCTGATTATAAAAACTATCACAATCTTGAAATGAAAAAAAAACAGTTTAAGCGAACACCAGAGACGTTGGTACAATTTAATCATTTCAAACACGAAACAAAGACTACAAAGATATGCCAAAATAAAAATAGTAATTTGCGATATGAACTGGTACCACTCTAAAATTCCAAATTTGACGACAGTTAAGATGTTTCAACAACTGCGTGGAAATACAGTCCAAATAAACAGACTGACTGATCTAAGCTGGTATAATATTTTAAATTATTTTAAATTTTAAACGGTAAAGCAATTAAAACAGGTACTGCGTTTCAAACATTCAAAAATAAGTAGCAGTTTGATAATGATTTAAAAAAATATTTATAAATATTGACTGAGGTTAAATAATTGAACGTGGCTGCGTTCTTATACATCCCTGCCAATAATGTAATTTAAACTAGTATAATTAAAAAAAAATCCGAAACGTGTAAGAGTCCAGTACTAAACGAGGGATGGTAAAGGGCCGACAGACTTGCTTTGGAAAGGGCATTTATGAAAAATCATTGAACGAGTCACTCAGTTTCCCTACCCTCACTGATTTTCCTGCCATCACTTGTATCCGGTAACTTTGATGTATTTGAGCTTTTGATTTTGCCATTTGATCAAGGGCTTTCCGTTTTGCATTTTCCTATGAGTTCAGTATTTTTATGCTAAAACTTTTGGCTCAATTTAAATGTGAAAACTACCAAAAAAATGATTTAAAAAAAAGTAATCGGATTTATGCACAAGTAATCAATAAAAAAAGAAAACCAGGTTAAACTTTACATATCCAATGACTGATCACTGGTGCAAGAAAATTGGTACCGTTAACTTTATTGTAAACTCAAAATATATGGCTGAACATTGTATTAATCATAAAAATAGGGGAAATGCATCCAATCTAAATAGAAAAGTGGATATTTTCTTCATAACGAAATGTCTGTACCAAGTTAGAATTGTGACTATGATTCGTTAGATGTGTTTGAACTTTTGATTTTACCATTTTATAAAAAAAAACTTATTGTTTTTGAATTCCGCTTGGAGTTCGGAACTTTTGTTATTTTACTTTTTACTACAAAACCAAGATAACTGCAAAAAAGTACAGTTGTTTAAGAAAATCTTGTCAAACCGGTCCTTCAAAATATGAAATCCATAATGTAAGTGCCTCTCCAAAAAACTGTTGCGTATCATGTGCATACATTAAATTAGTAGGGGAATGAACACAGAGAGGATATGGTTGGAGAAGCGAAAGAAGATATGAAAAATGACATAACAATCTTTTCGTCTTCTCCTTATTCATTGTACCAGAATTCACTAATGTCGAAAAACGAAATTCTCTGAAGAAAACATTGATGTATGGCGTTCAATCCACATATAAAAAACCTATTGTTAAATAAAGCCAACAGTAGTATACCCTTGTTCGAAATTCGTAAATCGATTGAGAAAAACACAAATCCGAGTTACAAACTAAAACTAAGGGAAACACATCAAATATAAGAGGATAACTACGACACAACAGAAACACAACATTAAAATGTAACACACACACAAACGAACTATAATATAACAATGATCATTTTGCTGACTTGGTACAGGACTTTTTAATTAAAAATAAAATTGTGGGTTGAACCTTGTTTTGTGACATGCTAAACCTCCCACTCATATGGCATTGTTATATATAACATTAAAATGACAACAATACATGGTAGTACTACAATAAAAAATAAATGGGAGAACATATAAGACAGAAAAACACACGAACAATAGCTAAAAAAAAGTGCTAGGTTTAAAATTCAATACAATATATATATGTAGTCAGTGATTGCAGGGACAGTCATGCTCATCTGTTTGACACGACACCTTTAACATGTAGACAGACAAAATCTAATCTTAAAATAACAGACATGATTATTCTTCAGTCCTGCAACTAGTGCACACATTCTAATGGTCATATTTCATATTGTGGCAATTAAGTAAAATAAAGATGTCATATTCGAATGTTTACTAAACTCAGTATTTTCTGAAATATATATATATTCTAAGCGAGGTCATGTGATGATGTAGCTATAATAGGAGTCGGTATTGCTGGAACATACGCTGGATGGAGACTGAAAAACCTAAATAAGCAAATTACTGTGTACGAATACTATAACAGATATTCCTGACATCAATGCTGAGCTCGACGCTACGCGATTCACTGCAACATATAAGTTTAACAAAAAAATGTAAAGGCGAATTTTGAGAAAAAAAAATAATTTTCATAAACTAAAATTATAATTCTAAATTTCAGTTTCTTTATATTTGGAAAGAACAATTCATATTTTTTTCTTATAGATCATCGGTATATGTTTTCCCGAGACATCATTTTCTTATACTTTGCCAAAATGAAAATAAACACTGCTCTTTTCAAATATTTAATAAAAAGGATGGGTCACTTTGCTATTTTTCGTTAGTCGTTGAAAATTTATTAGAGCGTGGTATAAAACAATAAAATAGAAAATCTTTGATCTGAAAGGAGTGGCAAGTTTTTGTTACATTTAAATGAATCATCATTATAGAATTGCATTTATCTAATTAAATATTGAAATTTAGTTATCAAATCATTGCATGCCTATGATTGAAACTGATCTTAGTACTTGTTTTATGTATATTTCTAGCACACAAATTACTGTATGATACAATACGAGAACTAGGACTTCCGGTCCAAAAATTCGTTTTAGGTGGTGGAGCATCAGGGGATACTACTGTAGACGTACGTGGAGCACATCTACGATACACAGATTTAGGGTATACCAGTTATCCTTACAAACTAAGGAAGGTTTAAGGAAAATAGTAACCAACATATACTTATCCAAATATTTTAGCAACAAAAATATGAAATTTTATTTTATCACAAAATCATAACAAAATATAATTTTGATAATAAAAAAATGAAATTATGACATGTCAGAAGCAACATGAATGTTTACCACTCATATTCATTAGGATATTTTTTGTATGGAGCGCGAGAGGCTCAAAATGCGAAAATGAGTATAATGGTATTCAAAATCATTTTCTCGGCCATATTCTAAGTGCATCAATGAAGTATTGGTAGGAACACAAGCAGCTACCCTTAGTCACTGCACTACTCTTGTGGCCAGAAAAAAAATTGCCACATGTTGACGTAAAGCGAAGGTAGCGCTCCTCCCTTGACGATGGTTGATTTTGGTCTACGACATATCGACCTATCCTGTGCTGTTGCAATTTGTTGATTTCCGTTTGCTAGTCCCTAACTGTTGACTTATGCACATTAAATCAAGCCACGACGTCAGCAACACTCATGCCGGCATCAACAATTCCCAGAACCATCTGACGGTCATTTTCGGAGAGGCATGCATGGTTGACGCCCCATGCAATTTTTTCAAACTTTTATGTGTTTTCTTACCAATGGTGTGTTTCTGAACGTTAGTGCAAAACAAAATTCAATTTCGTTTTAAATTTACAGGTAAAGCTAAGGATTATATCAATGATGTTTAGTTGAAAAAAAATCCAGAAACAACAAAATAAAATTGAAAAAAAGTGTTGCTAAACTTTTTTGGCTCAGTCGGCCCGAGAACACAGTTATTGCGTAGTGCAATTCTTTTAGACAATAAATTCAAATTAAAACAATCGCACCTGCTCTTTCTCAAAAAGATTTTTACAGTGTAGTGTAATACCAGTGAGACAAATAATATCAAAATTATAGAAACTTCTACCAGCTCTAACTAAATATTTATAATTCTGTGTTAAGGGGGTGTAAAATTCAGTTTGACAGCTTCAGACGTGAAACAATTTGACCTTTAAGAACTGGACCAATTCACTACTTAACATAAAGATTTAGCACCCAATTTTTTTTTTTTTGACATGTAATAACATCCCCTACTTAATATTTCATGCAATTGATATCAGGAAATAAATTGGGAAAGTGTATCAAATAAAACATTCAAGTTATACACTGTTTACACTAGGGACTATATTCGGAGACAACGAAAACCAAAGGACGATAACTGTGTCCTTGGACCAGTATATAAATTGTACACAAGCAATATTCATTAGAGGATATTATTATAGTCACATAAACTTATATGTTACACATCATTAAATGAGTCTAAACCATTGAATTATAGGCTCCTGACTTGGGACAGGCGCATACATACAGAATGTGGCGGGATGAAACAAGTTAGCTGGATAACATCCCACATCTCCTTATTCTTATATAGTAATACCAAACGAATCAGTTTTTCACGATATATAGGATGTAAAATACGGAACAGAAGTATATATTGTCAAATTGACGGCTATCGTTTGTCATTGATGTGCATACATTCGATGTCATATATAAAAAAAATCTGCAAATAGTATCATTAGACAAAATGTTATCCATGGGTACTTTATCCTTGATAAACACTCGCTTTTAATCCTTTGACACCAAGGCCCGTAACTCTGAATAGGGAACCAGAGAGTGGGAATTCTTTCAGTTCTTCTTCTGGTGCAGCCATTCGACCACAGGTTACAAACAATTCGTCATAATTCGGTCCACCAAAGCAGCAAGATGAAATTCTTTTAGCGGGAAAATCGATGGATTTTAATTGTTTACCTGAAATAATAATAATAATATTAATAATAATAATGATAATAATAATAATAATAATAATTCTTAAATTTAAAGAGTGTTACATAGTAACAATGAGTAAGTTACAACAAAAAATTTCGCTTTCGCTGAGACCCTCAACTGCAAATATAAGTATATGTGGTATTATTCAAACCAAGTGACACAAACAACACGGTTTCAACTTTATCTTCTGATAATATTGGTATTTGACATAGATTTTCTGGCAAAGGAAAATTATCATTCTCGAGTACAGTTTGAGATCTTCTTTTTGAATTCAATTCAGAATAAACCTTTGGTTATCTCATTAGCAATCATACCACATCTCCTTATTATTATTCCTTATATAGCATAACACCCTGATTCTACAAATAGAAGTTACGATCATCATCGGTTGTTTTTTTGTATCTCGATTTTCGTTCTTCTGGTTGCTTTTTCATTATTTCGGAAAAAAAACATTCAACGACCATTATTATATAGATGTTTCTTGGCATGATACAAACCTGAAAGTAAGTTCTTAAAGTGAAAAAATCAGCAATACAAAATTACCCTGAATTTGCGCCCGCCATATTTGGATAATCGTAATTGCACGTACGATTATCACATTGACACCAGTAAACGAACTGTTACGTGTCCATTAAAACTTACCCGTATCAGGATCAAATCTTACAATTTTACCACCATTAAAACAAGCAATCCACAGCTTGTCTTCTGTGTCAATAGTCATTCCGTCAGGGAAACCTAGAGTTCCTATGGCTTTGAAGTCTATTATCACTTTTGTGTTATCTACAAGAATATATCAATGTGTTCATTAAACAAAATGCACTATAAATTTTATAACAAATTGTATATCGGACATCATGTCCTATCTTTATTCAGGGCACAAATTGCAGCACAATCACTATACATTCCACCGAACCATTCCATGTAAAAGAAAATATTGCACTCCCAACTTTGGTCAGTTTTCAATGATACAACGGCTATTAAAACAAACAAAACATTTTTACAATGAGATAAATAGTTGTCTTACTAAATGTCTTACTAAATGTTCCTGTTTCAATATCGTAGTCCATGCCGTAAACTTTCCCGGGTATTGAGTCTATGTAATACATCCGTTTATTATCACAGGTCCAGGTCAGTCCATTAGAGATTGCGATTTTCTCCATCTGTTTCTTCACTGTACCATCAGTATATAAACAAAACAAAGATCCTTTTCCGTCTGCAGATATTTCTACCCCCAGTGTCCCTGTAAAAAGATTATTTTAAATTAACATGTTCATATTGTGTATGTTTCATTTTATGCAGGAGCATTAAATAAAGGCAACTGCAGTATACCGCTGTTCGAAACTTATAAATCGATATAAAATTGGCCATTTTCCTGGCTTGATACAGGACATTTTAAGAAAAATATGGTGGATTGAACCTGGTTTTGTAGTATACCAAACCTCCCGCTTTTATGGCAATGTTAAATATAACATTACATTGTAAGCGCGTTTCTCAATTCTAAGGCAACTATGTTACCAGATATCTCATTGCCCACAATACCTGTTTCTGTAACTAAGACAATTGTTTGTTGCCAATCAGTCATCAATATCTCAGTTACCAAGCCGGCTTTTATCTATTACGTGTGAGTTTTTAATGAACTAAACAAATTGTTTGCAAATACCTGTACAAAGTCAGGAATATGACAGTTGTCCATTCGTCTAATGTGTTTTGTCATTTGATTTTGTAATTTGATTTGGGACTTTCAGTTTTTAATTTTCTTTAGATTTCAGTATTTTTGTGACTTTACTTTTTTATAGACATGTTAAAGCTTTTGTGTTCTATTCAGTTTAAGTAATTATTCCTTAAAACCGAATTATTTTACTGTAGTATGCAAGCTGGCGTCTATAGTACGTACGCAATGACGCCAGCATGTTTTATCTTCTGCCTCTCTACGTATGCAATGACACCAGCATTTGATATTCTCTCATTGCATATATATTAAAAATTTCAAACTTGTGAAAGCAAACAGACCGGTTTAAAAAAAAAATAGTTGTTTTCATGTAAGAAACACAATTAAACAAACATGATGTTTGAACCACTATGATTGCATTGATCGTAATGATGGGTTTATTTACAACAACTGGGTCGATGCCATTGCTGGTGGAGTTTTAATTCCCCGAAGGGTATCATCAGACCAGTAGTCAGCACTCCTGTGCTGACATGAACTATCATTGGTATGGCCATATTTATAAATTAACTGTTTACAAAACTTTAAAAAATTTGAAATGCTAAGGCTTTTCTTCCTCAGAAATAGAATACCTTAGCTGAATTTGGCCAAACTTGTAGGAATTTTGGTCCTCAATGCTCTTTTACTTCGTACTTAATTTGGATTAGAGCGTCACTGGTGAGTCTTTTGTATACAAAACGCGCGTCTGGTGTAAATTCAAAATGTAATCTTGATATCTATGATGAGCTATTTACACATCACGAATTTTCCAAGATCACATCAATATTTTAGTATGTATTCTTACCAAACCATAAACGTCCTCTAGCATCACACTTGGCATCATTCACATTTGTAGCCACATTGGTATCAACTTCTGTGATCAAACTGACGTTCTTTGTATCCCAGTCTAATGCTGATATTGTATTTCCATAACCAATCACATGGCCATTCTTTGCACGTGGAATTATAAACCCTACATATTTATCTGCAATAATTGAAAAATAGTTATAACTTATATTAAGGTAAATATTCCAATATCATTTTTTTGTTTGTTATATCTTTGATTGTGTTATTGCATTGATGATTAATTAAATGACACTAGATTAAAAAAAAGTAAAAAAGACTAAATAAAAATTGCAGTTGAATAGCATTGATTCCAAAAATTCCGAACGATTTTGCAAAATTTATCAAAGGTACCAGGATTATAATTTAATACGCCAGACGCGCGTTTCGTCTATATACGACTATTCAATGACGCTCAGATTAAAACAATTTAAACCTGAAGCGCATTGAGGACCGAAAATTTCCAAAAGTTGTGCCAAATATGCCTTAGGTAATTTATTCCTGGGATAAGAAGATCCAAAAATTCAAAGTTTTGTAAACATGAAATTTATGAAAATGACCATTTATTTATATTCATGTCAACATGCACCGAAGTGCTGACTACGGGGCTGGTGATACCCTCAGAGACGCAAAATAGAGCTAATGTAATCTTGTCTGGGGGTATGCAATCATTAGCGACCGAAAAAAATTAAAGCTTTGATTATCGATTAAATGTGACCATGTCAATGACGTAAAATGTCAGAGAAGAGGTGCTGACTTCTGGGCTAGTGATATACCCTCGGGGAGTAAACCTCCACCATCGAGCTAGTGGTTGTGTAAAAATTTATCATATAAACCAAAATTATAATTTCTATGTGTAATATGAGCACGGTCGACCACATACTCTATGTATCATTTCTTAATTTGTTTACTTTGCTGTGTTTATGTCTCATTGACGTCATGTGACCAATTCAGTAAATGCCGGCGTCACACATCGGCGTATACGTAATACCATGTCTAAAACTGTAAAGATATATCTTCGAAATGATCAAATAAAATTAGATGTCTTTCGCCTCATTTTGGAAAACAAACTTTATTATAATTGCCGGACCGATGTCTTGTACGGATTTAAAAATACGGACTGTCATAATACATAAAAGACACAATCTTGATGTTCCTATAAAAGCACTATGAAGGCTATATAAATCCTCAGCTATCAAAAAATCAATGTAATGGTACACTAGCTATCATATATGAACAATCTACAGGGCCCAAAATGCGAAACTACACACCTATCTGTGGACTGCTACCCAAAAGCCCCATAATTACATATCCAAGACACGCCGAAAGCACCGATAATCGTCTCAGGTACGACAGGGACGCGCCTCAAACACGTTCAAGGGAGGTTTTCATTCGTAATGTGCATTTCATCTTCGTTATACAAACGCCAGACATACGCCAACATACGTTACTTGAAAATCCTATACACGCTCAAAGCTCGTTATGTACACGATACAGATTTGATTGACAAGTTGAATGCGTCAAAAATTACTAGCGTATTGACAGCATACATGGGTTTTTAAACACGCCCGGCGTACGTCGGTGCTATACGCTGATGTGTGACGCCAGTATTATTTGCGCTTCTTTTTTTTGGTATATTGTTAATCTAAAGTTCAAGTAACATAAGACATACCCTTACCATTCAATGATGCCAATTATTTCAATAATACATTAAAGTTAGATATAGCCGTCCATCTTAAAGTTGTGATAAACATTATTATTCTCTGAAACCGATATTATCAAGATGCTTGATTTCTTGATAGACAACATATTTGTTACGTTCGGAGGACGTGTTTTTCAACAGACTGCCGGCATTCCAATGGGAACAAATTGTGCCCCTCTACTTGCTGACTTGTTTCTTTATTATTATGAGGCTGACTTCATGCAGGAACTTCTTAGGGAGAAAGATAAGAAGTTAGCAATATCCTTTAACTCTACTTTCCGCTATATAGATGACGTTCTTTCACTAAACAATTCAAAATTTGGTGACTATGTGGATCGCATCTATCCTATCGAGTTGGAGATAAGGAATACTACAGATACAGTTAAGTCGGCTTCATAGTTTAGTTTAAACATATTTATTTAGAGTGGATTGGGAAACAAGATTGCAACTTATATTAATCCCTTTCCACTTTGCGGGTGCGAGTGCTGCCTTGTAGCGGCATTAGCCTACTCTTTTTCGAAATCTACAAGGGTGTCTTTAACGTGCAAGAGATATGGCTCTCTCTTAACACGGGTCAGCCATTTATCGTCCCCTTCCGACGGACTATCATCGTTTCCTTAAGACCATACTCGCAAATGGTGTCAAGGGAGAGCCGAAAATAGAGTTCCTGAAATTTTCATCCCAAACGGGAATCGAACCAGGAACCTTTGTGTTAGTAGTCCGATGCACTAACCACTACACCACGGCTTCATATCTTGACTTACATCTAGAAATTGACAATGAGGGTCGGTTGAAGACAAAACTTTAAGACAAAAGAGATGATTTCCAATTGTGAACTTTCCATTTCTAAGTAGCAACATTCCAGCAGCACCTGCATACGGGGTATATATCTCCCAATTGATACGATATTCCCGTGCTTGCATTTCCTATCAAGATTTTCTTGATAGAGGGTTACTGCTCACAAGGAAGCTATTAAACCAAGAGTTCCAAATGGTGAAGTTGAAATCATCCCTTCGTAAATTTTACGGACGCCATCACGAGTTGGTTGACCGTTATGGAATAACCGTTTCACTAATGATATCGGATATGTTCCTTACGTCGTAACTACAATCCCCTTCCCTTTCATGAATTTGACCTACCGAATTAGACTTTTTACCGGATTTGTAATCACATAAGCAACACGACGGGTGCCGCATGTGGAGCAGGATCTGCTTACCCTTCCGGAGCACCTGAGATCACCCCTAGTTTTTGGTTGGGTTCGTGTTGTTTATTCTTTAGTTTTCTATGTTGTGTCATGTGTACTATTGTTTTTCTGTTTGTCTTTTTCATTTTTAGCCATTGCGTTGTCAGTTTGTTTTAGATTTACGAGTTTGACTGTCCCTTTGGTATCTTTCGTCCCTCTTTTACTAACAGCAAGTTCAAAACAACAATATGAGACAACATTTTATTTCGACTTAGGGGCATATAATATCACCCTGTGTAACCCCGATACAGATGAAACCGGACGTTGACGCGTTCGAGTCGAGCACACCGTATATCACTGAGTTCAGACAGTAAGGAATTCATTCTTTTAAAGGCAATATAATATCTATTCTTCGTATATTTTGCGCCAATATATTCTTTGCCATAATACTCATGAGTTACTAAAAGGTTTTTAAAAAATGTGACATTTTTTATACAAACATCAAAAAACGCACGACAAAAATCAATGATAAAACGTGCTTGGTATATTTAAACATTCAAAACTTAATGTTTCTCGTACCTCATAGTTTTTAAAACATACATTTTTGAAAACTTCATAGTATAAATTAACAAACTTATAAAGATCGTTTGTTTATGTTGTATCTAGAAACAAAAAAATACACGTTTTAAAATGTCTCTATTTTCATGTTGTGTACGCTTCGTTGTCATTACACCTTTTTATACTGTACGCTTCGTTGACAAAATATTGCGTTTGTCAATGAATTTTGCATGTAATAGATTATGCTTTGATATGATTATAACCAATATGCATGTTAGAAAATAATAATATACCATCATAACATGCAGACAGCAACCCATAATGTCAGTTGTATTGTCGAAAAACACTTGGAGGAAATTTTTACATTTAAAAAAAATCCTCATGTATACAAAAGTGTGAATTGGTAGGAAAATACAATAACTCAACAGATGCAACTATGACAAAGCATACAGATACACACGTCCGATTTCTAATTTCATAGCATATTTGAAAGTGTTTACCATACAATAGTCAATGTACGGTTAGGTGGTGGGTTGGGTGCCCGCTAACGTTTAATCCCGCCATATTCTGTATGTGCCTGTCCAAATCAAGGAGCCTGTAATTCAGTGCTTGTATATATTTTTTTGTTCACACTCTTGTGCAAAAATTGAGCCGTTAGTTTTCTCGTATGCACTGACTTCATTTGTTATTTCGGTGTGCTTAATAGCGGTGTGGGCTTTTTCATTGTTAAAGGCCGTACGGTGATCTATAGTTGTTCATTTTTGTTTCGTTTGGTCTCTTGTGAAGAGCTGTTTCAATACCGCATCTTCTATTTGATATAGAAAGTAATCAAATATAATCAATGGATTATAGGTTAAGCCTTTTGGCCTGAATCTCAGAGGCGGGTCCAAGGGGGTCATAGATTACCATAGAGCTACATTAAGGCTCAAGAATAGGTGTATGCAAGGAACATGTAACTGATAGCCATCAATAGTAATACAGTTACTTTAATGTGAAGATATAAAGATGAAGAGACAACACTCAATATTAACTGGTTTGCTTTCTTTAATTATGTTTTTGTGTTTGTTTAATTTTTATGGTCTAAAGAGCATGCTTAAATTCCTCGAACATTACAGTCTTTCTACTGTGGTGCAAAAATTAAATGATTGGTCAGGTCATTCTGGTTATTATAAACACCTTTAAAGTCTATACTCACCCATATGCATTTCATTCAAATTTTGATTTATTTCACAGAAGACCACAGGGACCATATTTATATTCCCCAGTTACCTTTGGCGTCATTGTTAAATTATGGGTTAGCAAAGCATCAATCACCAACCTAACCTTAGACATTTGCTGTGTATGCCATGCATGTTCAGGATAAGCACAAAGTAGCAACACATACATGTAAGTCCTGTGAGGAGACCCTCCGGAATTACGTCAGGGACGTTTGGATTGCCACTGGATAAAATGATGTATATTTTTTAAGGACACAAATGGTGCCTTTCAACAGGCTATTTATAGACCTCTCTTGAAGTTTTTGCAGGGGTTCGTACTGTGTAGTTAGCGTGGTACTCTCTTTACACGAGACATTGGATTTTATATTCCCATTCGGACAGGACGTGACTGTGTACTGTTACATTCCACACAACTAAATGGGTGGCCAACTTCAGTCAGTTTTTACTGCCGATCGGAAAAAGACCAAAGTGATCATAACTTATAGTATATCTCCCAGTCACCCTTCACTAAATTCTTTCATAAATAAAAAAAAACAATTGGCCACAATATAGAAAGTTTTGCTCTACCTGTTAAATCAAAACATCACTTAACATTATTACAGTTTATGCACACTTATGAGAACTCATAATCCCGTACATCCTCTCGATACTGTTCATATTTGGCATTGCACAAGTTCGTGCGTTTTATTACGTCTTTACCTAAAAGCGTAGGATATACTGATTAAAACACTTTGGATACACGTTTTACTTCTTAGTTGTAATTCGCTTTGAAATAACTATCAGTTACTACAATTACTCCTTTGTCGATATTTTATGTATATGGTTTTTGTGCCTTGTACCGACATTTTGAGTTTAGCCAATTGCAACTGAACTTTTTTATCATGTTGTGCTGTTACACCAGTGTTCTATGTTAAGGAGAGGGTTGGGGGCTCACATGTTTAAACCTGCCGCACTTTGTTTTGTCGGTCCAACGTCAGAATCCTGCAGTACATTGGTTATATAGATCTGTCATTTCATAAGTTATAAATTATTAACCGTTAGTTTAATCGTTTTTTTTCATATTTTTTTTTATATCGGGGCCTTTTTTAGGCGACTGTATGGTATAGGTTTTCCTCATTGTTAAATGATGTACATTGGACTATAATAGTTTATACGCCAACTTCATTTAAACTTTGATGGACAGTTGTCTCACTGGCCATCACACCACATCTACAAAGCTCCGCATGTAAAAAAAGTAATAAAAAAATTAAAGCAGTTGCAATGCCATCTATGGCATTCGGCAAATTAAGTTCAACGAGCTCCTTCATGTATGTCTGCTTTCGTCTAGGCGAATTTGGACCAACATCGGCATTTGGAAGAGCCTCAAATTGTGAAAAGGAAGTCATTAAAGTTTTAATGACTGTACTTTACGTTTTGAAACTTTCTTTCCTCTGGAATATATTTATTAACTGTTCATTTCATGTGGAAAAAACATTGAAAGTCTCAATTTTCAATAGAAACATTCCAAGGAGATATACGCGAGTTACATATTTCAATTTTGGCTTTGTATGACAGATATTTTAAGTTCAACTACTTTTGACTTCAACTAAGTTAACAGATAAACATTTACAATAAAATACAGAAAAAGGGTCGCCGACACCATCTCGAAAACCTTGACAAGGAAGTGTTTGACACGGTTTTTGTCAACGAACTGTACAGTGATTATTTCAAAACGCACAACGAACGCGACACATTTGGTGGAACGAACAATACAGTCAGAAGTAATTCAACGTATAAATATTTAGTATTGCTTAAGGTATTAATACTCAAAGGTGTATGAACGAAAAGATATTCAGCATTGTTTACATCGTAAACCGTATGAAATTGCACCATGTCTGTGCGTTTTGCATCTAGCAGTATAATCAAACGTTTTATACAATATCTAAAACTTACAACAACTTTATAATTGAATAAAGATATTAACATGCTCATTGACATATTCATATATACTCAAATAAGTTCTAGCGAGGAATTCAAAGTTATTGTCATCCCAAATGTTGTCCTGATTATCGCTTCGAACGCGTCAACGTCCGGATTCATTTGTATCGGGGTTATACGGGGTGAATATATCATCTTATGGTACATGTAGTTTAAGATATGACAAGGAATTTGCCAATGACAAGAAAACATCAAAACAATAATGTGTAGACACATGTCAATGGTTGAAACGCATATGTTCACACATGTCGAATTTCTTGATTTTTGTGTTAAACGGGTTCCTTTTTCTTTGACGTGAATACACAACGACTCCTGTTATTTACTTACCTAACTGAATCTTTTGTACTTCTTTAGTTTTATAATTCCATGAGAAAACTCTTTGAGCAATATTATCTACAAAATACAATGTGTGTGTTGCCTCGTCCCAGTGGGGACCTTCTCCTATATCTGTGAAGACGTTTTCCAGTAAAACTTCAACTGACATGTTTCGGCAAAATCTACAAGATAATTAAATACAAATATAACACAAGTCATAACTGAGGGATTGTTAAACTAACACTTAAAAATTGTCATTAACGTAAAATCAAAACACCTTTGATGAATTTTGGAAACATTTCGGTTTAGACATTTAATTGTTAGATGTGTGCAATCTAGACATGCATTATGTATGAGCCCCATACCAACTCAGGAACCTGTAATGCAGGAGTTTTCGTTAGTTGCTGTCTGTTACAAGTATATTTTTTTCACTTTTATTGCTTGGTCATAAATCAGGCCGTCGGTCTTGTTTTACATGTACATGTTGTCATGTCGGGGGCTTCACAGCTTTTAGCTAACTTTACGCTATAAACTAAAATGGTAGCAGTGAAAGCCGCGCAGTATTCTGAAATTACTTAAATTCACGTTATTATATTTCAGTGATATCATTTGCGCTTTTAATAAGCAGTTATATGAATTTCGAAAACCAAATTGCCAATGAGACTAAATTGTCAATTTCCAGGTACACAACACCACGAAAGAGTCAGCTTGAGGAAAGCCTACAAAATGTCATATTAAATTCATTGTGCTTGGTTTTGGGCTCATTTATAGCCAAGAAGAGAATTTGAACTATGGAGGAATAAACATTGGTCATTGTGCTAGTGTTCGAGAGAGTTGAAACTGGTCTCTAGCTAACAGTAGTTTACCCATGTTCAAATCTCATTAACCGAGGTAACACGTGTTCTTAAAAAAATCAGAGTAATATAGAAAAGTCAGGCGCTTTTAATGTATTACTAATAGTTGTCAAAGCCAGTCACCTGTTATGCAGTGTTTGTCAAAGCCAGGAGCCTGTAATGCAGTGTTTGTCAATGTCAGGAGCCTGTAATGCAGTCGTTAGCGTTCACAATGTCTTAGATCATAATGGTCTCTATTGGTCTCCTCTAAACCACTGCGTTCACACTACAAGTAAAAATGCAATCGATCTGGCCCAATTACTTGTAAAACTGTAAAAATTGTGTATAAATAGAAATAATTTGGTTTAAAATACTGAACATTGCATATTACAGGTTTACAGTTTTTAGGCCGTTAACATGGTTAAAGCAGTTACTTTGGCATTTATTTCAACAATATGCACCTTTAAATCGAATACAGAATAAGAAATAACTCTAACTGATCCATGTTCTCGTCCAGAAATTGTTTTTTTTTTCTTTTTAGTCATGAATCATCATTGATTTTATGGTGTGTACATGTCTGTAAAGAATACACACAAAATGCATTGAACGAGAACATAATAATAAAACTCCGTTTCTGACTGCGCAAACCTCGTATAACTTTAAGTATTACCAAAAAGTCCATTTATTCAGTCAGAGGTATTAGTATTATTAATTTGTTTGTTATACTTCAAACAGTCAAAGCATCATTTTATCATCTTGACAAATATTTACCTTTTGAACTTGTCTTGTTTTTTAAATGACATTGACCTTTGGACGTAGGGTAGCTACACAATTTCAACGTGACCTCTTTAAAATCTTAAGATATCACTTGAAGCGGATACAACAGAAAATAGAAATGTGAATGAAATTGTTTAGTTCAGGTCACATTAAAGACTTGCATACAATTATATACATCACAGATCAAATTAGTATAATATGCTTGAACATCTTCACAAATATTATTACAAATTTCAGCTTTTATAAAAGCTTACCTGACTTCTTTTCCATATTATCTTCTTGAAAGTCAGTATGAGGTTATCTCTTGGCGTCCCCGTTTACGATTTGATTATCTGACACTGCTAAAAAAATGTGAATTAAACCTTCACAGAATCGATTTCTTGTTCATATTTTATAAATGTCATACAAGATGGTACAAAAATATTAAAAAATGTTTAAAATGCAAATTATTGTTTTATATCTATGAAAGTTACATACACAGATATTCTGAGAGGGTCACATTCAGATCGTCAAAATCTATTGACCCTCTATTTTTATTTAAATTGCCAACCGACATCGTAATAAGCAATATTTTTTTCATTTAAATGATTTTTATTTATTTTTGCCTAAACTTAAAAACTACAATATCATGGACATGAACTGTACGCTAAACCGAATCATTACATTTTTGACAAATTTGATAATAAAGCGAATTAAACATCCATTTGTTTCGTCAATTAAAACTTCATATTGGTTAATTGTCACGTACCTTTTATTCGAACCTTTATTAAATCAGCTGGAGATTTTGAAGGAATATAATTAGTAGAATCAGATAAACACCTCAAAATTGCTGGACCGAAATGATTAGACTTTGAACCATTATAAATTACAAATGGTTTTAATGGTCGACCTCTGGCTGAGGAAATAACCAGCATACAATCTTCCAATTATATGAGTTTCGAACCGATATTAAACAAGATAAATCAGGTATTACGGGTATATTTATTGAATCTCATTTCACGAAACCGTTATAGTAGCACAAAACCATAGTACGTCACACTTGGTTGCATATTACCATACATCCAGTTGCATTCGAAAAACGATATAAACAATAATTACCTTGAATTTGACAATCGTAGTCATAATCATATAGTGTGCGTTTCATAGAACCATTCTCTTTTTATAACATGTTAAATGTCTTTGAATAGTTATCAAAAGTACCAGGATTATAATTTAGTACGCCAGACGCGCGTTTCGTCTACATTTGAACACATGCGTTTGTCCTTGGTATTGGACAGAATTCAAACAGACTTTAGCCTGCTATTTAACCAGTTTCAGTTAGTTTAGAGTGTTTTTAAATTCAATTAACACCTTTTTACTTTTTAAAGTAGATATACAAACACTGTACACCTTAGAAAAGATCAGCAACAGAAGATCTACAGAGTATGAGTGTAATCATCAATACATATAGGATGTAAAGTATACATGGAAAAAACAATTGTTCAATTACAGGCCATCATCTTCAAGCAGTATTCTAAAAAGAGAGATAGTGCCTACGTCAAAATAGATCTGCAACACCACATCTCAAAAGAATAAATATCACGTGCCGTTGACGACTTACCACCTTTCATCTTTAAACAATTACCGATAAGCAAAAAGTGTAAACACCAAAAACGATTGAATTTCGTTGATATGGCGTACTAAATTATATTTCTGGAACTTTGACGAGTTTGAAACAAATTGTACAAGTACAAATAGGACTCTCCGGTCAGTGAATAATGTATAATTGTTCATATCTCATTGTCAATTAGGAAGTAGAAAAACTGATTCAAACATATGAGATTTGTTTTATTTTTAATTTTATCCGTGTAAGATTAGATTTTGTTTTTCACTCTGTTGATTTTATTCACTTGTCTTAGCAAATATTTATTTTAAGCTACCAACAGCACAACATTTAAGCACACTATTACTAACCAGTTGTAAATCAATTGACGCAAATAACAAATATTTAACACAAACAACAAAAGACACATAACACCGATCTTAGAGTAGTCACTCAAAGATTATGAAAGCTAGTTCCTAGATCAAAGTCACTTACAACTAAAAAATAAATCAAGTGTTCCCACAAAACCGTCAATCAATGCGTATCTAATGAATGTTCGTACCTATAAAAACAATATTCATAGAATGTACTAAGGTGATAAGTTTTTAAGATTGAAGAATAAGTTTATTCAAGGATTTTAATCCACAGTCTATAAAACATCACCTTAAATATAAACATACAACAGTATGCATCGGTATATCCAAATTGAACAATAAAATAATTCGTTGGAATTTAGAAGAATACATCTTCCAGTTCTAAAGGTATTTGCAACTATCAACATTAGTTATATTGTAACTATTGGCCTTAATAGGAAGCCATTTATACCAATACAATTTGAAAAATAAATACATTCATAATACAAAAATCTTTTTTGGTAAGCAGCATTCATTACAATCCTGGTACCTTTGATAACTAGTTTAAGGTTTTTAAATCTATAATACGAAATTACTTTGTCTGATTTACATTAGATATCCACCGGTAGGATCATTGATTTAGTAATCTTATTTGTCAAATAACATATTAAACAAGTTTTGTGTACATTCATGCCCTTTTTTGAGTTCCTTTTTCGGCGGCTAGTTTCATCAACCACTGGAAAAACAATTAATTTGATACTTTTATTACATTTTTTGCTATTTCAAATTATAAAAAAAACAGCCTGGATGTACATTGACAACATTTATCACCATGATTTTAAACACGGAAAATGATATCTTGTAGTATATGTACTGCTATGTCATGACTGCTCGTCGTTGTCGCGAACTCTTATTCCATTGCATGTCTATTTGGTTCATATAGTAGGCAAAACAACAAAAAGCGTTATCCTTGAAAAATATTCGGTTTTGAGCCTTTCACACCAAGACCTGCAACTCTGAAGAGAGAACCAGAGAGTGGGAGATCTTTTAGTTCTTGATCTGAAGCACCTGAGCAACCACAAGTGACAAATAATTCATCGTAATTCGGCCCACCAAAGCAGCATGACGTTATTCTTTTTGCGGGAAAATCAATGCACTGCAATTGTTTACCTAAAAGAAGAACAAACACACTTCATAACTGGAACAATCTGATTGCTTGTTTATATACTGAAGATGCCTTAAATTGACAGCAATTAGTAAGCAATTTCAAAAATAAAATTGAATTCAATATTTTTATGAAAAACTTTCTGAGCGATATTTTTGATGAACAGTTTTAATAACGATACCGAACTTGCTTCTGTTAACCACATCATTGTCGATCAATTCTCGATTTATGGGTTTGTTTGCTTGCTGACTAGATATAGTTTACTTGTTTTTATACTGTGTTTGTCATGTATTAAAAGTTGTCGCGACAAAAATTTGGGTGGCACAGACATACCTTACTAGAATCTTACTAAAGTTATTCTTCTTGAAATATTTGAATTTTTATATAAATGTACGTAAAATATTAACAATATTATGAAACTATAAACATTCAGAACTGTTATACGTATACAAATAGGTGGCTATGCGAGCTATAAACCACGTGTTAACTATCATTACCTTCCGGATGTGCAAGTACCAAGTCAGAAATGTGACAGTTGATGTCTATCTGTTCTGATGGTTGATAAACTATAACCTTTAATTTTATCATTACTAGTTTTTATATCCTTCACTTATTTGAATTTATCTTACTAAAGTTCGATATTTATCAATTTATTGTTATTTGTTAAAAATTTTGTAACAATGTTATTATATTTACCCGTATCAGAATCAAATCTTACAACTTTAGCACCAGCATAACAAGCCACCCATATCTTGTCTTCTCTGTCAATAGTCATTCCATCCGGCAAACCTAACGTTCCTATGGCTTCGAAGTCTATTGTGACTTTTTCATTGGCTATATAAAAGAAAGATATGTGTGTAACTAACAACTAAAATGAAAGGACAAGTTTGATTGTTAATATTGAAAAAGCTACAATATATTTGTGTGAGATGACGAAAAATCAAACTATGTATAACAAGAATGTGTCCACAGTACATGGATGCCCTACTCGCACTATCGTTTTCTATGTTCAGTGGACCGTGAAATTTGGGAAAACACACTTATTTGGTAGACTTCAACTTCATCAAAAACAAACTTGAACAACAACTTTAACATGAAGCGGGACAGACGGACAGAAGACAAACGGACGAACGAACGGCAGGACTAACGAACGAACGGACGCACGGACCAGAAAACATAATAAATATAAATAAAAAATGTTCCTGCACTTTTGAAGAAAACGTTACGAGGTGTGAACACACTTATGACCAGTAATTCCGGACCGTTGAATACCGCATTCAAAATATGATTATTTTGTATACATCTTAAAATTTTAAGTAATGCAGGAGAAAAGTGACTGGGATTATGACATCGACAATTGAACTGTATCCGTATTCATCTGTAAACAAATATTCCGTTTAGGTCAACAAGCTCATGATGAAGTCCATGAACGTTACAAAAGGGTAACTATAATTTTACAAATTGGGAAAATCTTGGTGCATTAGTCTCATTGAAGTAGCAACCACCTATCAAAGAAATCGTGGTATAAAAGGCAAGCTCTGAAATATCGTGCCAACTGGGATATACATGTTCCATAAATAAGATTCAACGTAGAATTAGAAAGTTCTCAATTTGACAGCTGGATCTAGATTTGTTTGTCTCTGAAGAAATTTGTTTCTATCTCAACCGAATGTATCATTGTCGATTTCATGATGTTTAAGATACGAGGCAGACTTATTTATATCTGTGATTTTTTTTAACTCAATTAAGACATCAGTAGTTTACCGATGTTCAAATCTGGCTCCTAAAATGATAAAGAAGAGACAAATCAAGCCTTATGTATCAAACGAACTAAAAGAAGGACGAATGATACCAGAAGTCCAACTCATAGATTGAAAATAAACTGACAACGCCATGGCTAAAAAGAAAACAGACAAATAATACTGTGCACAAAACACATAGCAAACTAAAGATTAAGCAACACGAACCACATCAAAAACTGGGGGTGATCTCAGGTGCTCCGAGGGGTAAGCTGATCCTGCTTAAGCATACATCACCCGCCTGGCGTTTTAATGTCAAAACAATTACAAAACAACCTGCGTTTGTCTATTTGAAACAATATAACTTACTAAATGTTCCTGTTTCTATATCGTAGTCCATGCCGTAAACTTTCCCAGGTATTGAGTCTATGTAATACATCCGTTTATTATCAGAGGACCATGCCAGTCCATTAGATATGGTGACTTTCTCCTTGTGTTTCTTCACTGTACCATCAGTATCTAAACAATACAAAGATCCTTGCTCTTTCTCCGGCATTTCTGGTAGTCTATCAGCTCCCATGGTTCCTATTTGATAAAAATAAATACACTTTTTTATTACAGAATAAAGTGAATAGTTGATATTTTTTTTCTTTTGCATTGTTGTCATGCTCAGACCTTTCAATGCATGATACTATGTGTATTGGTTCTACTTAATTGTTTACAGTACGTTATACATAATTTCAGTGTCAATGTTGCTGTACATCATTTAATTTTTTTGCGTTCATTGTATTATTTTTTTTAACATAAATCAGGCTGTTAGACAGTTTCTCGTTTGAATAATTTTTAGATTTGTCATTCCAAGGCCTTTTAAACATATTAAAGCTGACTATTCGATATAGGTTTTATATGTAATGAAAATCATCAAAAGAAACAGAAACAGATTATTCCATTATAGCAGAACTAAATAATCTATAAGCGATATGCTTTTCATGCACTTCATAGTTCCTTGCTACTTACCAAACCACAAACGTCCCCTGGCATCACATTTCCCATCATTCATCCGGGTATCAACGGCTTGGTCAACTTCTGTGATCACACTGACCTTCTTCGAGTTCAAATCTATGGCTGATATAGTTTTACCATAACCAATAACATGGCCACCTTTCGCACGTGGAATTATAAATCCCAGAACTTTTTCTATAAAGAAATCAAAGATAAAAACAAAATATCCACATGAATAAACAAAACAATAAATAACTTATCATTTGCCTGTTATATAGTTTTTTGTATTGTTTACTTGTCTAGTTATTCAAGGCAGGATAAGTACAAAATGTACCACGCGTCAATCTAATCAATATTTTAATTAGATTGACCACGCGTTTGCTGTGAAATGAGAAATTCCCGTCTACAAATGGAATAAAAGTCCACCAACAGAGGCACCTAGTGGTAGTAAATATAACACACACGATACTTACTTGTGAAAGTTATTTTATTCACAAAATGCGCATGCCGACAATAAGTTTCCTCAGTGATGCTAAACCTATCAAATTTAATCTAATTTAAGTGAATGTACCAAAAATGTCACCAAAGAGACAGGTATGTTTTCCCGTGCAAAATGCATTCATATAGACTTACCTAACTGTATCATCTGTACTTCCTTAGTTCTGTAATTCCAAGAGAACACTTTTTGTCCTAAATTATCTATGAAAAATAATGTGTGTGTATCCTCATCCCAATGTGGGCCTTCCCCTGTGCCAGTGAAGACATTCTTTAGTAAAACCTCAACAGACATTTGTTAGAACTATGGTGTACAAGTTTAGTTACAATAATCTTGTATTTAAGTTGTCCGTGACCTCCCAGGTTATCTGAAGACACAATAATTGTGTACACTTGACAACATGTTTAACAAACAAATGATAAAAGAATTTTGTGTATACACTGTTAGTAAATAGTTGAGACCAAACAATTACATGTACACAATGTTCACTAGATTTTTGCTCGTCATTACCAATTGCAATTAGGATCTACTTACCCTTCCAGCTCACATGATGATTCACACTATAAACGTGTCGGACCTTTCTTGAAAGTTATAACGTAAATATATATATGGTCATATTAATCACAGAACTAACAACAATGTTCGCATACTGAAATTATGTTATGCCACTTCCTCCGTTTATACAGTTCAGAATACATGTACAAATGTAGTAAGTACAGAAAATCATACATTATAGTTCATACCCGTAGCCAGGGGGTCGGACGAACCCCCCCCCCCCCCTTTTGAAGACAAATAAGCACTGTTAAAGTCAATGTTTTGTTCAAATTGTGACTGTTAAAGTCGAGTTTGTGAGTCCAACGAACCCCCCTTTGGAAATTCCTGGCTACGGGCCTGTAGTTTCTACTTGATTTGAATTTTCGAACGTGTAATTGTCGAACTCGACATTGTTACAGAACTACAAAAATGCAGGACAAAATTTTCATCCTATTCCCAACCCCTGAAAAGTCAAATGGTACCTTTCTAACGAATACAAAAAGAAGATGGTTAGTGAATAACAACATTCTTGTTACGTGTTGAATGCAACCAAGCAGTACATGTATATTCGAACTGCATTTTTGAAACATTAACTCAGCTTGGTTCGAAGCTTTTATACTAAATTCTATTTGAAAATTATTTTTTTTAAAATGAAAGGAAAATCAACTTTTTCGTATAAACGTGTTCAGTTATATAACTTGGCATAAATAAAACATCTATTTGATTTTATCGTACATCAAACCTTGTTATCAAAACTTACCATCTAATTATAAGATAAGCTGGAAGATATTGATGTCTAAGCAGTGTCATGTATACAAGTTTGCTTTTTTTTTTTAAAGGGGGTCTTTCTTTATTGTTACGATTACAAGAACACATCAATTCTTTATTATTTTCACCATGTTTTAACGTGCTGTTACGTAAACTAATTGTGTATTTAAAAGATTGCTTCAAGTATTTTAGGTGTTCTTAAAAAATCGGTTTATTCCATCTGCCCAGTTAAATCTCTTAACTATTCCAATTCAATTCAATTCAATATTTTATTTAAGTCTCATCTCTCATTAATATATAATACAACATTACATTAAATGTAAAAATATATAAATATAAAAAGAGAGCCATTTTGTACAGAACTACAAGAGACTATAACATGAAAAATCATATAAAGAATGCATCTATTATAAAGCATATTAACATTATTTACAGTATAAAACATTTCTACATCTATTTAAAATAAGATTACAGGTTTTGGCACAGCTACGAATCATATTATTATCTGTAAATAAAAACACTATTTTCTGTTTATCATCAAAAGACATAAAATCACTATTAAAATGTATTGCTTCATCAAATATTTTTTTTCTAAAATCATCATACAAAGGACACGATAAAATAACATGGGCTTCATCTTCTAAAATATTCATACCATTATCACAGACTCGATCCTCTAAAATTATTTTTTTCAAATCTCCCTGTTTCTATTCTTAGTGGTGCTACACCACATCGAAATTTGGCAAAAGAACTCCTTTGCGAAAATGGCATTGGAATTTTACAATAAGTTTCCGTTTCAAAACTGTTCTTAAATAGATTATATGTGCGAAGTTTGTTACTACCTTTACCAGATAAAGCTTTCTCTGATTGTAAATTGCCTTGCCACTGTTCGACATATTTACTAAACATTTTAGACATAACAGTATTGACAACTGAGGTACTATCAACATAATCTGTAATGATACACAAATGTTCTGCATTATACTCAGAAAACGTTTTCCTTACATAAAAATTCCAATTTTTTATACACTTGTTTTTTACTCATAATGTCTGTCCATGAAGTTTTATATAGTCTAATATTAACTGTAGAACAGATGATCACAGATAATGTTGCAATAATCAGTACAGCACTAGATTATTTTTTTTTAATCAAGGTACTTGATTCACGAAATTCCAATTATTACATCAATTCTTTTTTTTATTTTATTGTTCTTGCGAATTAGTCAATACCTGGCCTTTCGGTCATAAAACTTTCGAGTCAGTTTTTTGTACTCGTACTCAAACATCAACCAATCACAATGTTGGATTTCATGTTTCGAGCATGATTTTTGTGCTCCAAGCACTAAGCAAAGTTTTATGACTTCAACCCCTGATCTACATGTTCTTTTTATTAACTGGGCTCTCAATTCTTCAAATCAAAAGAATGTTAACGCCTTGAGAAGTTAGTTTTAAGGTATGAGGTATGAGGGTCTGGATGAGGGGTCCATCATTTCTATACTTTTTTAAAATTTTCATACCATTTTTCTTTATATTCTTTATTACTTTGTCCAATATTCTCTATTCTTTATAATTCAGCGCCAACTTATTTTTAGTTCTTTATTTTTGTTCTTGACTATTATCTGCTATTCTCCTTTTTTGCCCTTTATTTTGTACTGTTTTTTAATTATACTATATTCTGTATTCTCTATTAGGTAATCCAATCGGATCGTTTTTAATAATGATATGTTATTGCGATCAAAATTTTCATGTTATTGCTATCAACCTTTTTTCTGTTTTGAACATCAACATTTTTTTGTATTGATACACCATTCATTTTCGGTTTTGGTATGTACATGCCTGTATCTATATGAAAGATAAAACATACTATTCTAAACAAATTAACATTAAAGAATCCGTTTGTCGTCCATGCAGTTTCACAAAGTCATGGATATTTTACACAGTTTTCTCTCTTAAACCGAAGCTCGACCATCTTAGTTCAAATAACCCAAATGTTGATCTGGGTTAAATGTGGCCAATCCTGGAGTCCTAATGTCCGATAGTAAATTAATTACCGAGGTTAATTATGATACGTTTTTCTTTTCGGGATGTATAAGTACTCATACACATCCCCTTGGAAAGAGACGTTAAATCCGATGAATGCCTCCTGTAGTTCTATACGCTCTTAGCACATTTAAGAACTCTTGTAACAACTATATGTGTGACCAGTAGGTAATATATGCTGCACGGTGGAAGGATGCCAACAACGAGATTGTTAGGTAGAACTCCGGACGTTGCTGGTACGCTCTAATCGAATCTTAATAGACTAGGATTCTGACAGTTTCTGCCGAAGTTCATAGAGAATTTCTAGCACTATTCCAACATACTCTCATGTGTCTGTGGCAATCTAAACTTTTCGCCATTCCTCCCCATAAACCTAGTACATTGCTAACATACCTTTTTATATCATTTTCCCGCATGACTGTGTGGAAAGCGATAAATCACTACAATCAATTTCACGTAAAAGACGTAAAAATATTATTAAATAACTTATCACACTTGATTCTCATGAGGGTCGGATGGGGTTTACAGAGTAGAGAATGATGTACAAAAAGTGCGGAAGAAATTGCCCAAAAAGATAAAGTAAAAAAATATATAAAAAAACGGAGTGTCTATTCGTCCGGCTAGCCGGACGAATAGTTAAAAATCTCTATTCGTCCGGCCATCCGTCTGCGGATTCGCAAATCTTCAATATCAACAAAAGTGTCATGTGACGCGGAAAGTGTCCCGGATGAGGTGTCGGATAACACACGCGGTGTCGGATAACACACGCGTGTATGCAATGGACGTTTTGAGAATTGGAGATCATTACTTATATTTAGAGATGTCATAGAGAAAACCTGAGATAATGTGATTGCTTTTAAACAAATGTATATAGAAGTGATTCAAGAACAATTATAGCGTGTACATGTTAACTGTGAGGAATAAGCCTGAAATCGAAGTGAAACTGATGATTTACCCCATTTACCTTATGGAGGCAAAACGCATTCAGAAAACAATACTATATCAAACTTGCTTGAATGAGAAATACTATATCAAACTTGCTTGGATGCATTATTTTCAAGTTCTACTACAACGGAGTTATATGAACATACTGATATGCCTTGGCTGTGAATAAGACACCAGGGATGGGGTACCCCCCTTTTTTCTGTTGTATCTAATACACATTTTTTCTAAAACAATCTGATCGAAAACAAAATCCTACTTTTGTGGACAGGTTACATGTGCCTGCTCTTTTCTCAAATTTCCTATGAATTAAAAATCGCAGAACAATTTAAATGAAGAATCGTGCATACTCATATGTGGACCTTCCTTTAACCAAACTTCACAGAAACAATACATTCAGGATCTTTTGGAATCATAGATAAAGCCAATAATGATTGGTCCGACTATTTACCTTACATGAAATAAAACTACAAAAGAGAAAATCTTCCCCCTTACTACCCAAATTCCTTTAGAATATTAGAATAAAAAAATCTGAATCAAATGTATAGTTTTTTTGTTTTTTTCATTAGAATGAGTTCTTTTTCATAAAACGATGTTAGACAATATAATTTTTAAAACAACTCGTGTTTTATTTAAAACCTTCAAAACACAAAGCTTTTTCTTCATCATTATGTTTTTTGGCCGGACAAATAGCGAAATACCGTAAAAATGCTATTTGTCCGGCTTGCCGGATGAATAGACATTTTTGACTATTTGTCCGGCTAGCCGGACGAATAGCCACTGCCTATAAAAAACAGGGTGCTGAAAAATTAGAATTCGAGAAAAATAGGACAGAAAGTACAAAGAATAGAGACAAGTGGATTAAAATATACAAAACTAAAGGACCCTCTTTAAATCTCTCTCTCTCTCTCTCTCTCGTATGTTTACCTAAATAGCAGTTGATATGATTTTATGAGAGAGAATTAAAAACTAATCGAATTTTATTGGGAAAAAATATTATTGTTCCTAGGTTTGAACGCATTTTATATTGACAATAAAAATCGATATATTTGACAGACACATTTAAATCAAATTGAACGTAATTGATAAAACCACATTAAAAATCATATATTCAGCAAACTGTGTGTCATTGAGAAACGGAATATAAATCATTAATTTGATAAATTATCTAAACTTATCAAATAGTGTGAAGGAAAATCATGTAAGTTCTTAATTTAAAAAAAGAAACATATATATTTCTCTTGTTTATATACATATATGGGTGTGTGGTGGTTTTTTTTCGCTCTCTCTTTGAATTGGGAGTTCATGATTATCGATCTTTGAAAATGCAAAGAGCAGGACAATCCTTATTTGCCGATACTCAAACCCATTGTGTTTAATTGTAGAATTTCTGATTAATACGCAATGTTCATCCACGCATGTTTGGTACAAATGATTATTGCTTCGTCCAACGTCACATGGTGGTATTTATAGAAAGGATAAACCAGTTATACAAATAACTTACCAATTAAACAGCATTCATTTATGTAATAAAATTGAGAATAAAACTATTTTAATCGAGCGATATATCATAGTAAACCTGCTTCATTCCTAAATAAAGACTACATATATCTTGCCGACGTGTTTCTTTTGTATAGCGTATATTGCTGAAATATCTTCCAGGACTATTACACTGATATTGATTGATCGTAATTTGCTAAACGTCCAGTGGCAAACATTCGATTTATGTTTAGAAAGACAACCAAGTAACAATAAATACAATAAGAAAGTTCTGCAATAGTGGTCGACTAAGCGGGATGAAGGATTTGAAAATTAAACTGCCACGGAAAAATAATGATATATTGGATACAAACAGAATTTAATCTTGCAACAGACCACTTTCGGACCCCCCAAACAGTTGTTGCAAGGGTTCTTAATGTGCAGAGAGCATACTTGTACTATAGGCACCAGAATTTCCATACCTCTTTTTTTACTTTATTGCAAAAAAACATGAAACCCTGACGGGTTAAAATGCAAACATAGTACATTGTATACACAAGTGACAAGAAACATAATTATACATGATAAATGTTTTTAAAAAGTGAAGTTGATATTAATAACATATATCTATGTTATATACATGTATATAATAATTGACCAATGTGGACCTTATTTTCGCAATTCCATAGATTGCTTTATAATATAGTCTACAACACTAGACAAAATATCTTTATTGGGATCTAGAATAGTTTTAAGTTTAGAGTTTGAGTCAAGCTGGTTAAAATTAGAATAATGGGTTTTAATTGCATTTATAAGGGAATGTCTTACATTACTGTTAATTTGACAATGAAGGAAAAAGTGTTCCTCATCATCTAAAATTTTACAAACTTTGCACAGTCTGTGTTCTCTTTGAATTTTTTTATAACGTCCTAATTCAATTTCCAAATTATGATCACTTACACGTAATTTTGTTAAAAGCTGACGACTATTAAATTGTTTAGATTGTGCAGGTAGTCCTCAAATTTAATTTCATTTTTAAGTTTACTATAAAGATAAAGTTTTGAACTGTTATCAATATTTGAAAGTTTTTGAAGAGTGATGTTATTATACTTTTCCTTCACTATTCATTTAATGTTTTTTTGAGTGAATTTTACATACCCAACCAGACGAATGCAGCAGCGTATATATGCAACCATCAGAACAAAACGGACTCCCATCTTTTGATGAGGGTTTTACTGCTGGTTAGAAGAAAACCAAAAATATGCATACTTCTATTCCTAAGCCACCCTTATGTGTTCTTACTAAATATCATGTTTATTTTCAGTATATCTTAGAAACGTTCCCTCTTAAAAATCTTGTGATAATGATGTATGTTTTTTTAGGAAACTTATATTTACTTCTTATATAGCTCTGGTTGTATCATACAATGTTTTTTCTAAGAGTAAATCTCATTTCAGAAATTCGATCTTATACCAAAAGATCAAATTAACCTCTAATGCACGATATCCAATCACATTGAATGATATCTTATTAGATACATTCGTTAGCTCATCAAAAAGTTTCATTCTTGCTGAATCTTTTCGACTTGTTAGTTGCTATGTATTTATCGTGTGAATGCTCTGTTTAAATACGAATTGTTCTTGATTTAAATTTTCTGAAATCATGCCATCAATGAATGCAATGTAACATTAAATAAACATGATCAATGAATGCAATGTAACATTAAATAAACATGATAAAATCGTATAATAGATAATATACACTCACACAGTACACTAATTCTTAAGACAATAAATATACGTGTTAGTTATATGTGTAAATAAATACATTGTTATAAATGCCTGTTGTGTGCATATTGTGCAAACATCGAGATAGCATCTGTTATTAATTCACCCTCCATTCACCCTGCATCAGTTACCCACGCTATAGATATAACGTGCATCGACAGTTTCTCAATTGACGAAATAATTAAATGAAAACAGGAATTAATTCATTAATATTTTGAAGTGTGAATCAAGTTAATTTTCTTCAGCATGACTGCTGATTTTGAATTCAAAGACACGGAGAAAACACCAATGGCGCCAACTGTTTCCATTGAGCAGATTACCATAGTTCGACCGATAAAGGTAAGCAATTATATCTCGTTGAAGAATTGTAATGCGTGTTAGAAATATATTAAACTACATAAGAAAAAATACTTTACCTAGTTCTTTTTGCATCTACATCCAAATCGTGTGTAATATCAGTGACACCTGTTTAACTCGGCAGAGTTCCTTTACTTTAAAACAGAATGAAAATGAAACTGTTCGTATTGATGTCAGATCTTTCATGTCTGTTTGTTTTGTTCACATATCGCTGTTTATAGCAATACGACTGCCATACGAGTGAAAGGTTTGGCTAGCTATAAAACCAGGTTTTATTCACTATTTTCTACATAAGACAATGCTAGTACCAAGTCAGGTATATGACAACTGTTTTCCATTCGTTTGATGTGTCTGATCTTATGATTTTGCTATTATCTAAGCCGGGACTTCCCGTTAAGAATTTTTCTCGGAGTACGGTATTTTTTGTTTTTATTCTTTTTAAAGTCACTTTTAGCACATTCTTCTAGAATCAGGAATCAACATACAAACATTAAAATTCTTGTTTGTTTTATAAAACAGTATGTCGACCTCTTGGTGTATGATAGTTTTGTGTCGTCAAGTCAATGACTTCAAAATTATATTCCGCTCATTTATTCAAAAATAGATCGATTTTCTAAATTTTTATTTGAGGGTTATAGATATTCTCGTCATCAGGATCCTATTTTTTGTAACATTTTCAAATATTGAAACTTCTATTTAACAATTCTGTTGACTTTTAATCATGTGCATGCTAAATGCTGAAAATATTTTTGTATGCATATTTTCAAGTACATCTGTGTTGGGTTTATACATCTATGATGTTCCTAATCACAAGAAAATGTAACATGTAACAAAACAAATATAATACAAGACGATAATGTAACGGTTACGAACTAACACGTGTTTGTTACCTATCATTGGGTAATCCATAGATGTAATACCCATAGATGAAGCTCAACCCTGACTTCAAAGGTTCTATGTGCGTTGTAATGGCTTTCACACTTATCTGATGATGACATGAACCTGTTGGTCATTGAGATGCCGATTGACAAAGCAGCCAATAGAAAACTGACAATTAAAAGCTACTTAGCTGTTAAATATGCTAAAATCTAAAAAGAAACCAAATCAAAATATATATTTTATATTCACATGTTTATGAAAAAAATACATACTTATAGATAAAACAATATTAAAAATTATTCTCGATATTACATCTCTGTGTAATCTTTATCATCAATTTCATAAATTTCACACAACGATCAACACATGAAAGTATCGTCGAAAAGTGTGCCTTGTTTGATTTGGATGGCTTCCAAAGTCTGCTGGAGTAATTACTACAAAGTAATTCCTGTCATTTATTATAATTCTTTGTCGGTTTTCTCCACAAACTTTCTGTATTTTGATAAGTATATTGTTATTTATTTTTGTAAATAATATGGAAGACCGTCATGCAATGCAAGCAAGTTTTAAGCCAAAAATTGCCATAAGACAAAACATATGGGTGAGATACATTTATATTGTTGTTTTAAGACTATTTAGATATGTAGGGGTATTGTATCCTATGCACTCTAAAAATGGTTATCCAAAGTTTCCTTCATATAATATAAATATATAATATATAAAAGAGAAAAAAAATCTGATGTATACAATTAAGTCATGTACATGTAGAGCTTATTATATAATTATTTTAATTATGAAATCTTAATATTTTGTGTTCTGCTTTGCATTCGAATTTCTTTATTGCACTGGCTGTTTTTTTTGCTAGGTTCCGTTCTTCCAAATTCTTTCAATTTTCGTATTCAAAAACTGTCTAACATCTACTGATGTAAAGGTTAGTATGACTTCTTCTTAGAATTGAGGCATATTTTGTCATTCCTATAATGTCCTTAAATGTACTCCTGACTTTAATAAATCCAACAATAAAAGTGAATAGAAAATGTATCAATGTACACAGCAAATACACTAGCTCATATCCAAGAACCATTGGAATTAACCAAATGAACATCAGTCTATTCCATAATTCAATGATATATATATATATATATATAACAACAGCAGTATAAATAGTGTCTGTAAATTTGAAATTCATTTTAATTTCAATCAGATGTTTGGTGAAATTTACAACATAGATTTCTATATATTAACATGATAAACTGCGTTTTATATTTCAGGAAGAAATTATGTCGTGTGTTTGCAGTCGCATGTTTAATAATAATAAATTGTCTGGGAATTAAAACAGTTTTATTTCATTTAGATGATAGATAGATACTAAGATCTCTTAACATTATGTTTTGTATTACAGGTTGTTGCCCTTTTGTGTGCAGTCATTGGTTTATTTATGAACTGTCTGTCAGTAGGATCTACCACGTGGTTTCAAACAGATATTGGAAGAGATGGGTTGTGGCAGACATGCATGTTTATTGACGAAGATGCAATTGAGTGTCGGACTGTTAAACCAACAGGTATCTCGTCAAGATTAAATACACAAGACACAATTAAGACTTACAGCTTTATTTAAAGCCGGTATTATATGCAATACAAGTACAAACATAATTCTGAAGAACTTTTAAAACCGACAGACCAACAATAAAACAAAAACATACATATACATTGTTACTTGGATGGAGAGTTGTCTCATTGGCACTCATACCACATCTCACTATATCTATATAAATTGTTACTTGGATGGAGAGTTGTCTCATTGGCACTCATACCCCATCTCACTATATCTATATAAATTTTTACTTGGATGGAGAGTTGTCTCATTGGCACTCATACCACATCTCACTATATCTATATAAATTGTTACTTGGATGGAGAGTTGTCTCATTGGCACTCATACCACATCTCACTATATCTATATCAAATCATGCACACATAAATTAAACGTATGAAGCAAAAGTTCATATCAGTATATAAACATGCAACACAAATGTTACTTATAGCATAAGTCATGTATAGGCATTTTGAAGAATTCTAATATCCAATATAATTAAAATTATTGTCAATGGAGAAATACATATTGTACTGTAGAAAGTGTTTCTTTGTTTTGTTTAGATTTTTTCATATTTCCACATTTTAAATAATTTGGCTTTCATTATCCAATAGCTTGTCTGTTTCACAGAAATGTATTTTTACGACAGCATGGTTATATTTATAGTACATATGTTGCTACTGCTGAATTTTGTTTGAAAGGAATGGTAAGCTTATGAGAAAGAACCGCTCCTACCGAATTCGATTAATTCTCATAGAAGTACAAGATAATATAAATTTTATTTTAAATAGATGACCCATTATACATGTTATAGGCATAGTCAGCACATTGATTTTTTTTTTATATCAAACCATTACAATAAACGATACACAAGAAAGGAAATCAGAAAAACAACTGAAAAAAAACATGAAATATAAATTGAGTTAATAATACTGTAGTCACGTAAACCAGTATGATGAGTGTCTATTGATCATGCACCAGTAGCAGCATCACATCCTTAATAAAACAAAATGCTTTTGAGTCACGTCCTTCCTCTTGGCTAATGCATATCAACAAATATTATTGTTGTTCATATGCAGGAGTCACCAAGAGCAGGTGCTTAAAGGACACTCAAGCCATTACACAGAAATATTTATATGAATACTTAAACACTTTACAACACAAGCATACACTATTTCTCAAAAAGGATTACTATATTACAATCCTCCTTGTGTCTAATGCACATGTATTAATATGTAGTTATCCAAATGCAAGAGCCAACAAGGGCAGTTGCTTAATATTTTTGTGTAAAACATTTGGATTTGAATGCAGCTTTAGCACAACTGGTACAAATGCTCTGAGTATATGTACATACATTACCGTTAAACTTGATAATACTCCAATCATCGTACCAGATCAGGTATTTAAGAGCATTTTCCAAAACTATCATAAGTTTCAATACCAGATGGAGAACAATCGCAAAGTCGGAAATTTGCACCTGGCATCTTGAAGTGCAAAAAAATGTATATATACAACTCGTCTAAACATCAACCCAACAATGTTAGATCTGTAAATTTGCTTTTGCAAATTTTTGGTTCTTCCCTCGCCGGGATTCGAACCCATGCTACTGTGATATCGTGACACCAAATCGCCTGCACTGCAGCCGTCCCGCTAGACCACACGACCACCTGGGCTCTCACTAAAAGAGCTTTCGCTGGCCATGTGTTACCTTTCCACGTCAGTTTTAATCTAGCGGCGTACTACAGTACATGATATATAAGGCATGAAGATGTTATATATATATATAAGTACGTCTGAGTCAGTGACAACCCTACAACAGATGTTTCCATCGGATCACCATCAATGATGGTGATACATGGCTGTGTACATAATGTCTATACAACTCGTCTAAACATCAACCCAACAATGTTAGATCTGTAAATTTGCTTTTGCAAATTTTTGGTTCTTCCCTCGCCGGGATTTGAACCCATGATACTGTGATATCGTGACACCTAATCGCCTGCACTGCAGCCGTCCCGCTAGACCACACGACCACCTCGGCTCTCAATAAAAGAGCCTTCGGTGGGCATGTGTTACCTTTCCACGTCAGTTTTAATCTAGCGGCGTACTACAGTACATGATATATAAGGCATGAAGATGGCGTACTACAGTACATGATATATAAGGCATGAATTCATGCCTTATATACCATGTACTGTAGTACGCCGCTAGATTAAAACTGACGTGGAAAGGTAACACATATTAAATATATCACTTAATGAATAAATACATCTGCACATGTGAAATTTATTTTTTACGCCTATATATATATATATAAGAAAAAGTTAAGTAAAGTCCGTATGCTGGTAACATATAAGAAAATTATTAAAAGATAATAACGGTTTCAATGCATCACTTTTTTACTAGTACTTTCACTGCTTCCGCAGATCTTCAGGTAATGTGACTTGTATATAAATAAAACAGTTGATTGACGTTAACAATAGTATGACGTTAACAAATACAAGGGAGACTACTAATGTCATTTTAAGACTTTAAAATGTTACGTTAAAATTAGAATATCATTTATCATTTAATCCCGGGTTGAGAATGTTTATGAATAATTCTTCCTTCTTCCTCCTGAGAAAATCATTTTGACGATTGACCATATACAATGGAAATATTTTAAATCGTCCATTAGAACAACGATGGAAATGGTCGTTTGCCCTGATGAGTGTTAAATCTTCATGGTTGGTTTGCTGTCTATGTAAAGTCATTCTAGTCCGCAGTTCATTTTTTGTCTCTCCAACATAGAATTCCTCACAATTTGAACATATGAGAGAATAGATGACGTTTGAACTTTTACAAGACATATTTTGCCTATATAAACTAAATATATATATATATATGTTTAAAACTTTAGAATCCTTAGCCTGATTTAGACTCTTTCTTTAATCGCAACTTCTTGTTTCAGGGGGGGGGGGGGGGGGGGCTCGGTGGCTGAGTGTCTAAGAAGTTACTACGTTGATCACTAGCCAGTCAACACTGGGGTTGTGAGTTCGGATTTCGCTAATGCGGGTGCACTCGACTTCAATCTTAATTGACTAGGAATGTCATATTTCCTATAAAGGTCGTTGGTTTTCGCCGGACACTCCGGCTCTCTCCACCAATAAAAACTGGCCGCCACGAAATAGCCTAAATGTGGCGTTAAAACACCAAAATCAAATAAATCAAATCTTATTTCAGTAAAGATTGCGACTTAACCAAACATACATTTACAGATCAAACATTGTTGGGTTGATGTTTAGACGAGTTATGACTCAGACGTACTTATATATATATATATATAATATATGCCTTCCAAATACCGTTTCGATCCCTAACATCACTGAAGAAACATTTATTGTCGAAACCCGGATCTGGTGTACTAAAAAATTTTGACACCGTATGTTTGTGGCATAACATCGTGACCACAAGTTTATTTTTATCTGTTTAGTATTAAATTTATATTAAGATCCATTTTGTTACATCTTGTGATCAATTTTATTTGGCAATCACCAATGGCAGTCAGCAGGGTTAAAGAACATCAGTTGTTCGACCTGTTAGTCAAATGCGTTTTGTTTAAATATACTTCATCACTTTTTTGGTCTTTTGGAAAATGTTGTTTGTGCTGTTTTTAGACCCTTTTACAACGAAATTTGTATTACATGCACGCGTATAAAAATTGCGGTTTTTATCCAACGCAATCATAGGTTTGCATGTAGTTTTCAATTTAGACTCGTTTATATTTTTTCGTTTGGGCTTGTATCTTATTTTCCCTCCGGTTTATATGATCCGTTTATCCTGTATTGACTCTTAAAATTCAACAGTCTATCTAAAAAATGAGAGTACTTTTCTAAAAATTAGGGTACTTTTTATATGGCCTCCCAAACATCACTGAAGAGACATTTATTGTCGAAACCCGGATCTGGTGTACTAAAAATTATTATCACCGTATGTTTGTGGCATAACATCGTGACCACAAGTTAATTTTTATCTGTTTAGTATTAAATTTATATTAAGATCCATTTTGTTACATCTTGTGATCAATTTTATTTGGCAATCACCAATGGCAGTCAGCAGGGTTAAAGAACATCAGTTGTTCGATCTGTTAGTCAAATGCGTTTTGTTTAAATATACTTTTTCACGTTTTTGGTCTTTTGGAAAATGTTGTTTGTGCTGTTTTTAGATCCTTCTACAACGAAATTTGTTTGACATGCACACGTATAAAAATTGCGGTTTTTATCCAACGCAATCATAGGTTTGAACGTAGTTTTCAATTTAGACTCGTTAATATATATATATATATATATATATATATATATATACAACTCGTCTAAACATCAACCCAACAATGTTAGATCTGTAAATTTGCTTTCGCACTTATATATATATATATATATATATATATATAACTCGTCTAAACATCAACCCAACAATGTTAGATCTGTAAATTTGCTTTCGCAAATTTTTGGTTCTTCCCTCACCGGGATTTGAACCCATGCTACTGTGATATCGTGACACTAATTCGCCTGCACTGCAGCCGTCCCGCTAGACCACACGACCACCTGGGCTCTCATAAAAGAGCTTTCGGTGGCCATATGTTACCTTTCCACGTCAGTGTTAATCTAGCGGCATACTACAGTACATGATATATAAGGCATGGAGATGTAATTGTTACAGATCAGCTAAATTATCTATAGTAAAGGATTCTACAAATTAATGTAAGATGCAGTCACAGAAAATAATTATATTCATAAGTGCGTCTGAGTCAGTGACAACCCTACAACAGATGTATCCATCGGATCGCCATCAATGATGGTGATACATGGCTGTGTACATAATGTATATACAACTCGTCTAAACATCAACCCAACAATGTTAGATCTGTAAATTTGCGTTCGCATATATATATATATAAATCACAACCCAGCACAACATACTTAACAATATTGGACCAAAATCATAGCCGTTTGTTTTTTATCACAGCGCAAAACAATGTTTTATAATGAAAATGAAACTGATTCACTTCTTACTTGCTACCAGCAATAAAATATTCAAACTTGTAGAAAACAATTTGAAACATTAAATTCTATAGCAAAGGTTATTTTTTAAAGATAAGTTATGTATATTAACTATATTTATAAAAATCACAAATTCTTCCACATAGAATCATATTCAAAACAGTGTGGTCCTGGCCATTGATTGACGACCTAAATTATCCCATTGACTGTGACAGATTAGGTGAACGTTTGTCTGTAACGACCATTGTCACTTCTTACTTATTATAGAATTTAAACTGTGGGGTCACCAAAGGTTCTTAACGCCTTTAATAATAAAATAATTCGAAAAATTATTCAGAAATAACCTTTATGTTTTGATTTATATTATTGATATAAATCAACACATCGTATTATTCCGGATTCGTTTTTCGAATTGCTTTATTGAGGTGTTGAGAACCTTTGGTGACCCCACAGATTCAGTGTCTTTAAAAAGTACATAGTGAGCAGTGATTGTTACCGACAAACGTTCACCTAATCTGTCACAGTCAATGGGATAATTAGGTCGTCAATCAATTGCCAGGACCACACTGTTTTGAATATGATTCTTTTTCCTTATCAATCTGGATATGTTTTTTTAATATTTTTTAAGATTGGTTGGAGACATCACGTGTTTTATTTGTGATTGGGATGGTTATATGTTTCCTGTCCATAGTGATAACATCTCTTGGAGTAACTACAGATCTATTCCACCGGAAAGAGAAATATTACATCGCTGGTATGACATGTATGGTTCTTGCAGGTAGGTTTATGTTAGGGATTTACTATTTGTCCGGCTATGTATAAGAAATAAGAAGATGTGATATTAGTGCCAATGAGACAACTCTCCATCCAAGTCACAATTTGTAAAAGTTACCCATTATAGGTAAAATTATTGTCTTCATCACAGAGCCTTTGCTCATACCGAAAAGCAAACTATAAAGGGCCCTAAAAATTGCTAGTGAAAAACCAACGGTCTAATCTATATAATAAAACGAGCAACGAGAAACATTTATGAACCACATCAACAAATAACAAATGCTGAACATTATATTTCTGACTTAGGATAGGTGCAAACAAAGGCAGTATGTTTTAACGTTTTAATAGATACCAACCTTCACCCTTATTTAAACAATAATGGAATATCACAACACACAACATAATTGTTTAGGTTTGAAATAATGCCAGTAAAATGTTATGAAAATCTGAATTTCATTTCAGCTTTATCAGAAATGATTTGTTTAATTATTCATCCTGTCAAATATAATGAGGAGATGGAAAAGAACATTGTTGAACTTTCCTGGGGTATGGGCTGGGCATATGGACTTGGATGGATAGCTGCTATTTTAATGACCGTTGGTGCTGTTATCTTGTACATTGACAAAAATGCAGATGAATTGATTTATCGTGAAAGAACAAATTATAATGATTCAATAGAAGAATCGTATGACCCCTGAATCATTTGATGGATTTATTAGGGGTATTGATATATTGGTAATCATTATGATCTCGGCTTTTTCATGTCTTACATCAAGGTGAATATAGGTAATGTCTTTAATGTCGGCAAAAAACTCTACAGAGCTCATGTTTGTAGTATTTCATGTAACCCGACTTAAAATAATATTTTCTATTCTATTGTATTCTTCTGGTGTGCTTGCTTGCTAGCTGAACCATGAAGTCACTATAAGGTTATGCATACTACCATCCCGTAGGAGTAGACTGGTCCGACAGACCAACTTATGTGTCTGTAGGACTAGACTACTCCAAACGGAGGGTAGTATAGTTAACCTTGTAATGATTTCGCGGTTCAGCTAGCAAATAAGCTAGCCAAAGCTTCACCTATACACTTAATGCATGTAATAGATTCAACATATTTTCTGTAGATATAATGGTATACTGATTCACCTTAGAAAAATTCTAAGGCAATATTTCAGCGTAAACAGAATTTAAATTTATTCATGATTTTTAAAATTATTGTTCTTATTTATTATTTGTAATATTTATAATTGTTATGTGTTAATGACTATGTGAAAGTTATTAAAAATCAAGAACTTACGACGGAAAACGAAGTGTATGAATCTAAGATAATCTTTTTATGTTTAAAAGATAAAACTCTATTTTGTTCAGAGAATACTGTCTACTGAATACAGTTTGCGTTCTTAATTTTATATTATGTTCAATTATCTTTTTGTGTAAGAGGAAATACTGCTGATTTTCAACCACTTAGTAAAAAACGTTTTTGTTTCGAAATGAGCATTTTAATGTGTGATAATGTAAAGATGCTTAAAGTGAAGTAAAAACGAACCTGCTGCAGATCATGACTGATGATATATTTAGTATGCATTTGAGTTTCTGAAAATTGTTTTTCACAAAATTCTTGAAGTTTGTTTATATATATATACGTTTTACACAAATTGCTGTTTGATTATGGATGGTCTTTAAGCATTTTTAGAATAATATTGGGGTTGCTGGTTACTGTGTGTACAATACTTGGTGATTCTAATCGTTATATTGGTTGTACCTTTTTTCAACTTATCTTCATTCTGAACATGAATGAAACATTTGCAACTGGAAATTAAGAATACCACAATCAACCTCTCTAGATTATTCTCTTGTTCGTGTAAAGTAAACGCCATGCATAAGGTAGCAACCCAATGCAATCGATGAGATTTTTATTTTGAAAAAAGTGTACAGAATATCGAAATAACAGTGCATACGTCTATACGCGAAGGTTCTTTATCAAGAGGAAATGATAGCAACGTTCATATCTTACAGTTTCCAACTGAACTCAGCATTAAATCATATCATGTACCAATTAAGCAAAAGAAATGACTACATTATCACGTGACTTTTGAAGAGCGATACTGGTTTACGTGAACCATTTGAATCTCGGTACCAGTAAGTACAATGTAATGTATGATGGTGATATTCTGGACGGTTGAAATATGTCATTCCATTATCATTGTTTGTCATAGTTTGAGTGAATCCTTGTATTTCTGACAAATTTGTTTTATCCGATATACACCTTACAGTTGGGGAGTTTGAGTACACCTGTATTTACATTATTGTTCCTTACTGCATTTGTTCCTTTTGTTGATTTTTTATCCAATTGTTACATTTATATTTTTTATATAAACACATTTGTATATATAATGTTGTTGAAAAAATACGAAATAATAAATTCCTACCAAATTGTTTGTTTATTTTTTTATTTTTTTTATGAAGAATCATACCGACTTCCTGTAAGATAAAAAAAACAAGTTATCAAAGGCACCAGGATTATAATTTAGTACGCCAGACGCGCGTTTCGTCTACATAAGACATCAGTGACGCTCATATCAAAATATTCGTAAAGCCAAACAGGTAAATAGTTGAGGAGCATTGAGGATCCAAAATAAACTGGTAATCCTTAATTTTCAATTAAGATTTGAGTCGAATGTACCCGCAGTGGCGGATCCAGAAAAAATTTGGGGGTGGTCCCAAATGAATATTGAATGATATGAAAAAGGTTAAAAAATACCTTCGACATTATGGAAGATCATGAATTTGGACAACACCATGCGATGCACATATTCCTAGGTAAAGGAATTTAAAGACATGTAAAACTGATTTTTATTTAAGACTCTATACAATATCTTGCAATCTAAAATAGCACAACATACAACTGTAATCTGAATAAGGCAAGCTGTAAAAAAGGTTTAGCTAAAATGTTCCGATTCGGTAAAAATAGTTTTACGTAAAATTGTTCAAAATTTACTAATTTAACAAACTTAAGAGTCGTTTATCAGGTCATTCAACATCATGCTTCGCGGGGTTTTCTTGCAAAGTTATCTATAATTTGTTTTATGTTTAGTTCCAAAGTGCACATGCATCAATGCAAGTCCGTCTAAACGCGATTGTCCCATAGTTGTTCTCAGGTAGGTTTTTAGAAGTGATAACTCACTGTTGGATCGCTCACATTCGCAACTCGTAACCCCCATGGTAGCTATGATTTATAAGATAACAGAATTAATTGGAAAGTCGGTTTTGCAACATTCTTTCAGAGTACCGGCTACAATTTCTGGTTTTGAAAGCATTGACTCGCAAGTCTTTTGCCACAAACGCAGTACGGAAGGCATTGTAGATGGACTCGGCAAATCAGTCGACAAAATGTTTAATTTCATCACATGTTGCGCTTTGTACAAATGCCGGTACCAACTTCAGTGCTTGAATTGCTGTTGATGTTGGGGGAAAAGGGGGGAGGGCTCAAAGAGATAGATAAACAAATTTAATTTAATTCATTCATAATGATTGTTTTTTTTCAAAATGTACATAAATGAAATTTAAATCCGAGACTCCGTTAGGTGGAGAATGCAATTACATGTATATATGGAAATTTCACTTAAAAATACAAAAATAATTTGTATTTACTTTTCAAAATAAGAAGTCAACTTCTTCATATTGACGAGCTGTTTTGACAATTTAATTACATGTATACAGGTGAAACACATTGATCCGTATTCTATCATTGTGACACATCCAGGTATCCAGGTAATCCATAACAAATTAGTGCGATGAAAGGATTTATCTTATTAATAAGTGTTAATTTGTTAATTAGCTAGTTATTGAAAAAATAGACACTTTAAAAAAATTTGAGGTTCGTCATGGGGATGGTCCGGTGCGCCGTGGGACCACCCCCTGGATCCGCCACTGACCCGTCTAGCTGAATTCGAATTAACAACCTTAGTATTGACAGGCTAGTGATACAATAGTTCCTTTCGATGACCGTGATACGGAAGTTCGACAACTATCACCAGTTGGTCACCGAGACCCATTAGAAACAGAAAACATACTTAGATACGCATGAACTGATTATACGAAAAGACTCATAATCCGTTCTCATTCCATTCAGATTATAAAAGGCGGGTTCTATGACATTCTATACGAAGAATACAAAATTAGGATAGTAGGTGTGATAACATTGGAATAGAAATGGGGAATGTGTCAAAGAGTCAACAACCCGACCAAGCAAAGCAGAAGGCCACCACATGAGATTTTCATGTTTTGTTTACAGTATATATTTAGATAAAGGAAGATGTGGTGTGAGTGCCAATGAGACAACTCTCCATCCAAATAACAATTCAAAAAAAAAAGGTAAACCATTATAGGTCAATGTACGGCCTTCAACACGGAGCCTTGTTTGCCTTTTGGCGTTAGTCTGTATCGATTGGGATTAACCAGTAACCATTAATAATACTTCATATCTATTCTTCCCGCGGCACATAAGTGAAATAGTGGCATTGGTTTGAAAGAATAGTGATACATTTTGGTTTCTAATTCAGTCATGATTAAGTATAACGAATTTACTCATTTATTAATAAACATACGGCAATATACGACAAAATCTGAGACAGTAAACAAGGAATAATGCAATCAAATAATCCCGTGAGTCTTAAAACGTTAGGGGTTGGGATTGAGTGGTCACACGCATGTTAAACCCCGCCATGTTCTGTATGTTTAGTCCCAAATCGGGAGCCTGTAGTACAGAAGTAATCGTTGGTTCATGTCTGTCATATTTGATTTTCGTAAGTTTGGTTTTTAATTAGTCCGTAAGTTTTGTTTTTAATTAGTCCGTTAGTTTTCTCGTTCGAATTGTATTTTCACATTTTCATTTCGGGGTCTTTTATTGGTGACTTTACGGTATAAGATTTTCTCAATGCTGAAGGCAGTACGATGGTTTATAATTGCTTACTACCACTTCATTTTAACTTTTGTGGAAAGCCGACACATTGGCAATCAAACTATATCTTCACATTTTATATATAGGAATGACAGCAATTGTCAGAGCAGTCCATATTCGGCTTATAAGTATAAATGTAGCTCCATGCAGAAAAGCAAAAAAATCGAACAAGAATCACAGACAACATTGTATTGTTCCCGAGGCGTGCTGATGTTACTGAGATAAAGAAAAAAAATCAAACAAGTTTTTTTTTAATATCAAAACTACTGATAACGACATAAGATGAAAGTGAAATAAAGCACAACATATATTTAGTGTATAAGAAAATACAAAAGAAAAGAAATTAAAATTTCATAATGCTGATAATTAGGATATAGAACAAGCCGACGACTTTTGTCCTGCGATTGTTACTTCGTAATAAGAAACCGCTCCTTGAAAACTGCTGCATAGAAGTAAGCGCTTCTTGTCCTTCTCATAAAATACTCCTGTTGGGCAATCAAGTCCATCAGATTTACTTAATAACACCTTACTCTGTTTCCCATCTGGTGATATCGCAACGACGTTATTAGACCAACGACCAGTAACGTAGATGTGTCCCTCTTCGTCATAAGTGATAGCTCGGGGGTTACGTAGATTTTCATCCTTAAATTTCCAAAGCGGTTTCCCGTCACGATCACAGCAATGAATAGTATGCGTATTCCATTCGGAATAAACGATTTGATCATGACATACTGCAACATACCACACATTCGAAACACTCAGTGATAAAGATTCTTCCACGTTCCCTTCAAGATTTATGAATTTTATGCCGTCGCGATGAGAAATTACCACAAGTTTACCATCAGAAAAGTCAATTCCATAGCACTGACTTTCGACATCAAACCTTTGAATTGTTAATCCACTTGCCACATCGATGATAAGTATTGCATGATCCAAAGGCACAGTCACGGCAACTCTTTGTCTTCCGACTACAGTCAAATCCCAAGGCTGATTCGGAAGTGGTATGTCACGATTATGGCTGCCATCTTCATGACAGACGATAAGACGCTTGTCGCTACAATCAACGAAAATAAATTTACCGTTTGGTAAAACCGTGCAACTGGTTATGTAGTTATCGCGCTTTCCTTTTTTGATCGAAATGCTTCTTTTAAGTGATAACAGACATGTTGGTTTACGGACACCAAAAACGGTAACGGAAGCACCTTCGTTTTGGTTTATGTTGTTGTTGCTCTGGCGGCTTCTAGCAGAAATGATTCTAACAGGATTCTTTTTTACTATTATGTCTCCGAACGATTTTACTTCATTATACAAGGATGCAAAAGTTGGATTGAATTTAAGTTCCATATCGCGTTGTTTCAATCGTTCATCCTCGTACAGTTTGTGAAGCGATTTTTCTTCTTTTTCAAGTTTTGCTTCCATTTCGCAAGTGGCTAGAAATGTCTTTGAATCTGATCCGAAATTCTTGATATTGCTAACATACTTGTTTATATGTTTTATATTCTTTTCAATGGTTACAAACTCCAACATGACGTCATCTAATTCACCAATCTGTTTTTCTTCAGCCATGGTCAAGTTTACAAGTGTATCATGTTCAATTTTATCCAAAAATTGATTAATAGTTTTTCTAGCGTTTACTATTTCTTTCTGGATTTTTTGTCTTTGTTGTTCAATATTTTTAATATTCTCTTTACGATTATCACGAATTGAATGTATATCGGAAGCTAGTTGTTTGCTTCTTTTTTCTAATTCGGTTAACATTCTTGGTGTTTTTAGCTGAGTTAAGTTATCGTCGATAAAATGTGTATTTGTACATTTGGCATGCTTAGAGGCAAGACAACCAGAGCAACACGCACAGTTATGATTAACACAGTAATAATCAAACTTCTTTCCATGCAAACCACAAAACTCCTTCATATTTGAAACAAAATTCAGTAACTTATGGTATTCTTCTATCGGAAGCACCTCGTGTTTCTTAGTACTGCCTACAGATCTATGATGGACTTTACAATCGGAACATAATCCTTGTTTACAAAGAGTACACCATAGTTCAGCTGGCTCTTCCCGCAGTGGGCAATACCCGCAGTTTGTTGAAACCGGTGTGCGAGGCGTTTTTTTGCCTCTTCTTGAGGTCATTGTCAAAGAAGAACTGTCAAATTAACTGAAAAATATATAAAGTTTAAATAGGAACGTCAGTCTAAATAACAATAAGTCATTCAACCAATTATAAAACGAAATTCAATACGCACATGTTCATTAAAAAAATATTTGAGGAATGAAACGGTATATGTACCATTTTTTCATTTCGTAAAAAAAACAGGGCAACAATTCCATGTTGAATTACTTCCATTTTTATAACTAATACACGAGTTCATTTTTGTTATTTAAAATAAAGTTTAGTAAAAAGTTATACACAAGACAAATGTTTACCTTCTTCATGAAAGTTTGTGTTGACTAGATCATATTATTTTCATTGTTTCTCTAGCAAAAGAATCATTCATGGTTCGGTAACGTATTTAGTGAAATGGAATTTCTTTACGCAAAGTCAGCTGTACGCATTTAAACCTATTTGGTTTCATTCATTTACCCAAAACAAATAATTTTCATTCATTAGCCCAAAACAAATGATTTTCATATGTTGTTAGTTGTTCAATGAATATTGCTCATTCCGATTTTCAGATATGAAAAAAATATCAAACTTTCAGTCTTAAAAATTGAATATTGCTGTTTTTCTTGATTTGTAATACGTTATAAAAGACAACCCCTTAAATATCTGAATCAAGCTAGTACTAATATTTGGATTAGAAAATGTTAGGACATAATAACAGCTTAACACATTTTTTGAAAAAGCGTACAGCATACATTTTTATGCCCCACCTACGATAGTAGAGGGGCATTATGTTTTCTGGTCTGTGGCTCCGTTCGTTCGTCCGTCCGTCCGTCCGTTCGTCCGCAGGTTAAAGTTTTTGGTCAAGGTAGTTTTTTATGAATTCAGCTGAAGTCCAATCAACTTGAAACTTAGTACACTTGATGCTTATGATATGATATTTCTAATTTTAAAGCCAAATTAGACTTTTGACCCCAATTTCACGGTCCATGGAACATGGACAATGATAGTGCCAGTGGGGCATCCGTGTACTTTGGACACATTCTTGTTTATGTTTGTATTTTGCATTGATTTTTAAAATTCAGCTTGTATGGATTAAGCGTACTATATATGTCCATCAATAGTTAATTCTGATAAGAAATAAGCCTACATGTGTAATACCACAATTGATTTCAACCTATAAGTCTTTCAAAAAATTGTGCAGAATTTAAATTATCTTTGTTTCAAATAGAGAAATACTTGGCATGAGAAAAGTTTTATCCTGTCCAGTACCATAAAAAAAAATCACAGATATATATAACATTAAGATTCATTGCATATAAGTAAATAACCTTCACTAGAAGTTAACCTATCAAATTTTCCCACTTACTTGTGTACGGCTGACATGTTTAGCCCCGCCACATTATTTGTGTATGTGCCTGTCCCGGGTCGGGAGCCTGTAATTCAGTGGTTGTCGTTTGTTTATGTGTTGCATATTTGTTTTTCGTTAATTTTTTTGCATAAATAAGGCCGTTAGTTTTCTCGTTTGAATTGTTTAGCATTGTCTTATCGGTGCCTTTTATAGCTGACTATGCTGTATGGGCTTTGCTCATTGTTGAAGGCCGTACGGTGACCTGTAGTTGTTAATGTTTGTGTCATTTTGGTCTTTTGTGGATAGTTGTCGCATTGGCAATCATATCACATCTTCTTTTTTAAAGCTTTAGTAAACATGTAACCTCAGGTTTCCAAAATATTCTATATAAACCTCAAATAAAAAGATAATGGCGCTTTGAAATACCTAAGATATGTTTATGAAACAGAAATGTGTTACTGCAATAAAATATAGGATTTATTACCTACGACTGTCAAATTCAAGGGAATATTTTTATCGACCTATTTTCGTACCATGATTTGGTGGTATTACACCTAATAAACTTGCTACATACTTATACAGTTGCTATCTAAAAAAGTGATATTATCATAACGTATAGGTCTTAATTCAATTATTTGTGTTTAATCCTGACAGTTTGAAAGAGGGAAATAGGTCTTCCGCGCATCAAGAAAACCCCGCACCGGGGGAGAGACTCAGCTGGATAACCATCATATCCACTAGTTCAACGAAATCGACTCCACAAAAAGATTTAAAATATTTGAATGAACTAATCTAAAAAAAAACACAAATGTCTTAGAGGTTCATGACTTTATACAAGCGGATAAATGCTGCGGACGTAATCGTGTTTTGTGAGACCTCATTTCCCCCTATATCTCAAGCTAGTGTGGGATAAACAAACACCCAGCAATATGGCACAGTCATACTCAGTTAAATAATAGTCGATGCCAAAATATACAGGGAACCTAGAAACAGAGCAAAAAGACAATGATTAACATAAATTAACTAAAAGTAAAATAACAATAATACCGAACTGCAAGGAAAATTCAAATCGAACAGGCCTTATCAAATGGCAAAATCATAAGCCCTAACACAACAAACCAAATTATGTAAAACAACTTGCATGTGCCTGGCTAAGTACAGGCGTTAAACTTTCCTTAAGTAGAAAATGGTAGATTAAACCTTATTTATAGTTAGATAAACCTTTCACTTGTATGACGGTCGGATTTATACAATACCATTAAATTGGCAACAGTGTTGGAACAAAAACAAAATCAGAAATAAGAGGTTAAACTGTGAAAATAGGGGTACAGCAGCCAACATTGTGTTATAATCTTATAAAAAAAAGACAAGTGTAGATCAACAAAGAAAAGAATTGGCATACAAACAGAGCCCATAAGCAAAAATATAAGACAAAAATACAAAAAAAGTTTACAGCATGACAACACTTTGGCGAGATGCATAAGAACCGTGCCACGCCAAAAGGATATTACAAAATATTGACCAACAGTAAAGGTTAATGATTTCCAAACACAAATGAAAGAAACACTATGACAGGTAATTAAAATGATATAAAAACAAACGTCAGTTACTGTACTTCAGGACCATCATGTATTATTTGTGAAGTTGATACGGACTATAATTCATCAACTAGGTCTTGGTGTTTTCCGATGAACTTTTTTTTTCAGAAAAAGTTTTGATACGCTCTTGGACACCACCCTGGTGCATCGTCCTTCTGATCAGACACTGCTGACGTTTTTATAAAGTCTGAGTAGCAACCTCTTGAATACCGAAAAATACGTCTAAAAATGCACTGACATCTCAATCTACGAGACGGAATTTTGGAGGTCACTATGTAAAAATGAGAAGATAAGGAACATGTGTGTTAGTTAGTGAATGACAGAACAAATCCAAGTACTTTGGAAAAGGATGTGAACCATTACATTGTTGTACATGCGTACTTCAACAATTAACAAAACTCGCACTCTATATTATTTATATTGTAAAAAACCACATGATAACAAAATATAAGAAACAAGATCGAGCATTAACTTTTCAAGCACGACTGTACCTTTTAAAAAATGATAGGGTTATATTTCCGATATTGAAAGTTTGTCCATAGTTAAGCTATAATAGTTTACATAGTTGCATACCAGAAAACAACAAATGAAGTTGTTCGCGGTTCAATCGAACCAATGACTATATATAGTAATCCTGGAACCTTTTAAATTATTGCAAACTTTTCAGTCCAAATATATTGAGAACAAGTTAATAACACATATAATTAAGTTATTTTATTCCTTTACTGTAAAGTGAAGAACATACTGTATATGCTTTTTCCCAACAATTTTTCTTTTGTCCAAAGATTATCCTTTGCCCAAAGATTATCCTTTTGGAGAACTGTTCGGTTCTGCAGAAATAGGATCACCTCTAGTACGAACATCTCTAAACGGACATTTGAATTTCGGTCCAAGATCTATCCTAAACCCAGCGGCAAGTGCAGCCAGAGTTCTACCAGGCGCATCCTCCTCCTCTTTTGGGGCTTCTTTTGGATTCGCCCCTTGTATAGATCTCCTAGCAAAGGACGATAACTGTTCACCATCTTTCTGTCTTGACTTTGGGATAGGGACGAGTAAGTTTTCCTGTACTTCCCTTGCAATACATATATCTTGAGGACTACAGTAAAGTTCTGTTGTGTTAAGACAGACGGGACAGTCTGGTGCCGGGGCAAAATGAATCATATTAGCAACAGATTCAGAATAACCTTGAACATTTCTGAATTGTGGAATAAATCCATACCGCGGTTCGAACTTCATTAAATTTTGAGGTCTGTGTTCGATTTTTCCTTTTATAGGATAGTCCCAAGCCGGATCTTGCTGGTACAAAGATATCATTTGTTCTCGGAACCGCTCCCACAACATATCAATAAATGAATGATACACAAAGTAGATTGGGTCGTATGCTGCTATATTTAACCGCGAGAATGTACCATCCACCCAGACGTGCACTCCTAGCGCGTGCCCTTCAAGACTATGTCGTGGATCATCAAGAGGCTCAGTAATTTCGGAATGGTTAGTTTTCGACATAATTAATTCTATTGATTGTTTTGATAACAATGTTCCATCGGCTCCAACATTCCGAAAAATAAGCGCACCACTAGGTGTCCTGAAATCTTTGAAAGGACCAGTTGTTAGTTCGCCGAATCCATTTCCAAAGTATTTCGGACTCCATACGTTAGATCTTGTAGGATCACGCATATGAAAATCAAGTGAACAGTCCCAGTACGGAACGGGAACTCCAATGGCGGCTTCAAATCTGAAATGGATGATTTAAACCATGAAATATCAAAGGGTGATTGACATACCATTATATTTTTGATGTCGACCTTGAAAATAAATCCGCAAAAAGCAGTCTATTTTAATTTTCGACAGAATTAATGATTTTTTAAGTTTTTGTAGTTTAGAGTTTTTAATACGCTTCTGCAGGCGTTTTAAGTTCATCTTCACTTGTGGAGCAGGATCTGCCTACCCTTCCGGAGCACATGAGATCACCCACAGTTTTAAGTGAGATTCGTGTTGCTTAGTCTTTAGTTTTCTATGTTTTACTAGTATGTTCTATTGTTTTTCTGTTTGTCGGGGTTTCTTTTATTTTGTTATCCGTGGCGTTGTCGGGTTTTTTTTTCGATCTATGAATTTGACTGTCCCTTTGGTATCTGTTGGCCTCCTTTATTATTGCGATATTTATTAGATATATGATTTTGACGAATTTTTATCATTTAAGCTGTATCATTGAGTTCACCTTCATATCTTCCAAATTTTACATGCTATACCTAAAAGCAACAAACAAAGCAGAAACAACAATTTTAACAAAGCGAATACCAGGATCAAGCTGAAGCGTAGTTATTTGTTTATTACATGGAACTACTTTCGATTGACCCAGAGTGTTCTTTTCGTGTAAAACAAAATATGATTTATTGCAGTATGCAAGGCATTTATGGAACTAAATCAAACCACTAAACAATTATATTTTTACACGAAATATGTTAAGGAGAATATAAAATAGCAATTAATGTTTATTTTTGTACGCTTTGACTTTTATGAGAAAATAAAAAAGGATAAAAAATCTTGAATTAAAACAATTGAAAACACCTGTTCATCTTCAATTTAATCTAGTAAAATTTTTTTAAAAATTGGCAGTATTTAATGTGCAATAGATACAAGAAGTTGTGGTATTAGTGTAAGTGAGACAACTTTCCGTCCAAGTCACAATATAAATTGTAATAGTAAACTTTTATAGTTAGTGAAAGTTCATAAAGAATCTTTCTCATTTTATTTTATTCGAAAATCTCTAAATCAAACTCAAACAGTTCGAAAACACTTTGTCCGATAAACTAACAAAAATAAAATCTCAGAACCATGCAAAATTGTCATATTTTGTTGTCCAGACAAGATGACTATCGACAGTCTTATCGTCAGCATTCAATGTTCAATTTTTCGTATGCTGATCTCATGAATTTTATTTTTATTACTTATTTAATATTGAAAACTTAGACACACTCATCAAATTATCTGTTAAATCATCCCCATGAAACACCCATATGTGCAGCTTACAAGAGAAGATAAATACGTTGCCATGCTAAATAAGCTGGGCCACCATATACAGATTCTAGAGCTGTTCCTGCGTGAAGCGATGCTAAAACGGCATAGTCACTTATTCCATTTCGAACACTCTGAAAAAATGTTGAAAATAAAACAAAGAAAGAAAGAAATAATCTTTACAATATACACAATATACAATTTATATAAATTCTAAAGAAAAGTAAAATTACTAAATACTGAACTCCGCGGAAAATCCAAAACGGAAAGTCCCCAATCAAATAACAAAATCAAAAGCTCAAACACATCAAACGAATAGACAACAACTGTCATATTCCTAACTTGGTACAGGCATTTTCTTATGTTACCACATATGGTGGATTTAGTCTGGTTTTATAGCTAGCTAACCTCTCATTTGTATGAAAGTCGTATAACATTAAAATACTGTACTGTTCCATATTTATGAACAATAATATACTTATATATCAATAAGTGGAAATATACTACATGTAAGATGAATGATACATGGTTTATCATACTGTATAACATTCTTGTTAATTATATGACATCGAAAAGGAAGTATTTACATACGTATGTCTCATAACATGTCTTAAAACAGGAACGAGTTATAAAGAATTCAAACTTGTGTATAATTGTTTGTCTTTTAATTTACTGAACCTTTTTTTTTAATAGCTATTGTTGAGTCATTTTCAAGAAAGAAAAAGAAGGAACAGTAAGGGAAATGTTTCTAAACATGAAAATAAATAAAAGTATATATTCTTAGCTGATGAGACCGATTGTGTTTAAATCATAGTTTACATGTAAATAAAACAAACGTACATACTTTCTATACAGCGCATTTTTTTTAATATGAGGTAGCTTTCAGTAACGAAGTTTCATTAAGATATAAAATTTAAAAAAACCAAAAAGCACAAAAGTCTCATAAGATAAAGTGTTTATTTATACAGGTTACATAAGTATAAAATTCACTACCGAGAGACCTTATATAAATGCAAGGTCTTAAATCATGTTCAGTGGTGGTCTTTGGTTGATGTGGTTCATAATTGTTTCTCTCTTCTTTTTGTTATATAGATTAGACTGTTGGTTTTCCTGTTTGAACGGTTTTACACTTTTCATTTATCTTACTATTCGGTGTAAGCAAAGGCTTCGTGTTGAAGACTGTACTTGGACTTAATATTATAATGGTTTAGTTTTACAAGTTGTGACTTTCATGGAGAATTGTCTCATAGGACCTCATACCACATCTTCTTATATCTTTTCGTAACACAGGTTTTTGCATGATATGATACATGTGGTCTTAAGCTTTGATCAGGTTTGACTTTTTATGTACCGTAGGGTTAAAAGAGCTATTATGTACTTACAGTATAATTAGCCAGTCGTTTTGTTCTGTTGGCAAATCTTTCCCATACCATTTTATAATTCGGTGTCCTCACTTCATGTCTGAGTTTATCTGGTGTTACTGGTGTTTTAGTTGGCTGTGGTATCGTTTGTCTTTTACTCCGGTGTGTTCGATAGTTGCTTTCTCCAATTCTTTTTCGTAGTAACGAGTTTAAGTAATTGATTGTATTTTTATCTGTTTTTAAGGCTGACTTTGTGCCGAGTAAAAATGAATTAACACATTTGTATTGCATTTTTCGAGAATATTGTTCCCCAATGATGCCTGCATCTGACCAAAGGTCGAAACAGTCTGAAATGTCACTTGAAAATGCATTCGAACAATAAAGATTCACCATGAATAATGTCAAAGTCAGCAACATATAAAGCGTTCGTGTCATCTGAAAATAAAAAAAATAAATATGTTCTTGTAAAAGTACAAATTGAAATAAAATTAACCTTGGAGGAAAACTAGTTTGATAAAAATGCATGTAAGTGGTGTTTGATTGATCAATTTGTACGGACAAAAAGGCAACATCACATTGTTATAGGTTTCTTTAAGCAACAGCAAACCTTTAGAAATTTGTATAAAATAGGATTGGGACAGGATCTCGAAACTATCTGTATTGAATACCCTTTTCTTTCTCTTGGATATAGCAGTTAAACCCATTGACAGGTATCGGCCTGAACATGCATGAAATATATGCCACTGGACGTTAAGCAACCAACAATCAATCGTTGATGCGTACTCAGTACTGTGTGTTTGTGCGTAGTTGCTTGTAATGTCTATTTACAAAGAATATAATTTAAAATCAATAAGATTGTGGTGCATGCTGTACAGTTGGTGTAGGAAAACAAAAACAAAACATAACATCACATACGCAATCAGTGTCTTTAAAGCTTTCATATAGTGGGTGCTTTTACTGTTGAGTCCGGTAGTTTATTCCAGGCTATTATTGTTCTCAAAACGAATGAGTACTTCAAATAGTCCTGTCTTAATAATACTAAACAAAATCAGTCCTATTATCAAACAGGTTGTTTTAGTATACATAAAAATGAAAAGATGTGGTTGACAATGAGACAACTATCCACACGTGACCAAATAACGTACAAGTAAGCAACTATGGGTTGACCATACGGCCTTCAACATAGAGCAAATCCCACACCGCACATACAGTATAACGTATTTTTAACCAAACTTCAACATCCTCCGTATTCAGTAACTCAGTTTTGATATGACTTAGGTTATACTGATTTACTGGTTTTCATCTTGTGTAGAATAATATTTTCCCTCTACTTAGCAGAAATATAAATTTTCCCTACTTTGTCTCAATTTTTTCGGGTATCCCTTACCATACAGTTGGACTGGGTTTTGACAATATATCTACATTTGTGTATTTTCAAACATGATTTCTCCTGTTTGGCTGTAAGACCCGTGCGTAGGGAAGAGTCCGTTAAATAGTGTGGGATATACTTATACACAAACAAGACATTACCAAGCTTTTAGACTATACAGTTTAAGAAACCTTTTAAAAATTCTTGAGTGGGTTCATATGCTTATTGCAAGGCTATTTACTACCTAGACAACTCTTAATAGTTATAGTCCAAATATCTATCGTGTCGACCCACTTTACAGAACCTATTTAAAGGCATATTTAGCCTAAGGAGGGGTTTAGAGGGGGTACGCCATCCCCTTATTGGTTGAGAAATATTTTCTTTTTTTTTAAATAAAATAATCCAAAAGATATTTTTAGTCTTATGGAATTACGCTCCTTGGAAATATCCAAGACCCTTTCCTGTATCTACATGTAACGGAGTTTCGACTATCCTCGTCTGAGGGATGGTTGAGATATTTCCAGCTGGACCTTAAGTAAATAAAAACTAAATGAACCGTACCTTCGTGTTTATCCATCAATGTGAATTTCTATGAAAAAAGTTAAATCTTAGCTAAATATAGCATTTGTTTACATATGAGTAACCCTTTTTAACTAAACGAATACAAAGGTCATTGTTCACAACGAACACTTTGACATATCATATTTATAATTGCTTTTACACGTTCATATATCTTACTTTACAAGGTGATACGAGGCGAGCTATTTTCGAGAATGCTTCTGAATCAAACTTGAAGTACAGAATTATATAAAGGCTTACCTTAAATAAATTCAGGAACCATAGTTTGCTATCAAATCCGTTAATAGATACATCTTTTCCTCGTATATCTGTCACGGATTGGTGTGTATGAAATGATTTAATGATATTTATTAATAACAATTATACATTTGTATATTAATTTGACAGTTAGTGAATTTAATTACCTAACAATTGGTTGATGTGTTATTGACGGGCAAGTCATCTGCGGGGCTCGATATCTTCTCTCGGTTTTGTGTTTTATTGCCTGTAGTCGTATCAGGTACCGTCGGGTGATATTGTTCATGGGACGAGTCTACCTCCCAATGTGTCATAATATATGAAGGGCATCTATTATGAGCTAGCGACCTTTTGAACTGTTTTATGTTCAAAGTGACACGCGCAGAAAATAAAAGTTTACAAAAACTTATATTTGAACTCAATAAAGCAAACAAACAAAAGGATTGTAATTATAAATTTGCAATTAAAATCAAACAATTACAAATATGTTAATTTCTTTAAAAACATTATATATTATCTTTTATTTTCAAAAAAAAGGTGTACCTGCTTTCAACCGTAAATGCATAGCTTTTTTTCTCCAAATATGGTTCTACGACTAAAAGAGTACAGGCATAATTAGAAATACCATCAAAGAAAAAAAAATGTAGCATTCTTTTGGTATCTGGGCAAATCCAAACGACGATACCTTCTAATGTGATTTTGGTTTATCGAATTTATGAGGGGAAATGTCTTGTTATTGTTCTAAATTCATTTTCTTTTAATTTGTTCGCAACTGATGTTATTGTCTTTTGTATGATTACTCATGTCACATAAGTCTAATCACTCTGCATAGGGATGTACATGTGAAGGTCGGTAATTATATGTTCGGTTTATACTTCATAATCATTGCAGATATGTTGAGATATCATGTGATGTGAAAATTTGTTTGGCTACCTTCAAATTTCAGATTCCCAATGGTGAACATTCCATTTCTATGTCGCCATATCACAGAAACGCCTGCAAATGGGATATAATCTCAAAGCTGATACGATAGATTTTGTAATTCATGAACTGTCCACAAGAGACCAAAATTACACAGACATTAACAGCTATAGGTCACCGTACGGCCTTCAACAATGAGCAAAGCCCATACAGAATAGTCAGCTATAAAAGGCCCCCATATGACAATGTAAAACAATTCAAACGAGAAAACTATCGGCCCAGCGGCCTTTTTTAATTAAAAAAAAATGAACGAAAAACAAATACGTAACACATAAACAAACGACAACTGAATTACAGGCTCCTGACTTGACACATTCACATAAATAAATGATGTGGCGGGGTTAAACATGTAAGTGGGATCCCAACCCTCCCCCTAATATCGGACAGTGGTATAACAGTACAACATAATAACACACTATAAAAATCAGTTGAAAAAGGCTTAATTCATCAGATGGACAAAAATACAAATGTGTTTGTTTAACATTTTGTTGTTGTCTTTTTGTCATTTACCTTTTTCGCTATGGCGCTGTCAGTTAACTTCTACTTATTAGTTAGAACTTCCCTTTAGTATCTTCGCCTTCTCCCGTTTTCTTTCTGTCAACCATTTAAAACAGCTTCAAGAAATATGTAGTCAGGTATAATTTTAAAAATTCCGGAATTTAGATTTGTATAGAGGACTGGAGATGGCATGCCAGTAACTGCTTCGTGTAGTATTGTAGTCCTTTGTTAATGTATGTGTTATTGTCTCTTAACTTAGTTTTTATTTATTACCTATTCTGACATTGGACTCTGACTTCTTTCAAATTGAGTTTTACTATGTGTTTTGCTATTAGTTTCTTTATTCTACAATGGCTAGAGGTATAGGAGGAGGGTTGACATATTTTTTTCCTGTTCCAAGTCCTTTGTTAGTCTTGTATGTTTTTTTGAATTTAGTTCATTTATAGATATATTTGGAGTTTAGTGTGACGTCTTTTTCCACTGAACTGCTACATAATTTTATTTAGGGCTGGCTGAGGACCTCCTCCGGGTTCGGGATTTTCTCGCTGTGTTGAAGACCCATTGGTGGCCATCAGTTGTTGTCTTCTCTTTGGTCAGGTTGTTGTCTCTTTGACATATTCCTCTTGCCATTCTCAATTCTATTGTAAATTAGAAGAGCTATATTAAGGAACAAAATAAGCTGAAAATGATAAAAATATGACTCGGGCGTTTATTTTATATTCAGCATTGGTATAATTTGCGTCTCAAATCGTAAGACATAAGCCAAGACTCTGCTTTTAGTTTGGTTATGAACTTTTATGACGAGCTATTGGTTTCTTCTTTGAAAATATGTTTGCCGGGTGATTTTGGGGCAAAATGATTTACTCTGTATCGTAAGATAAATATCACGGGTTCCGAACATCTGACAAACTAGGATAAAATTTACCTGCTTGCAAGAAAGATAACTTTGACAAAAATAACTAAAGGGAGATCATTCTTCAAGGAACGAAACGAAATTTGTTTTCTATGTGTACTATTGCAAATATTCATATCTGTGCAATTAATCAATGAAAGTTAAGAATCCTGCATTCTTAAAAAAGATGTGACATGCGGAAATGTCATTTTATTTTCCTTTACAAATTAAAATTGATTTTGATTGCAAGGATGATTATCGATTTAGAAAAGGGGTGTGCGAAGATGTGGGACTTTGCAGACATTTAGACAAACGTCTATGCTTGGATGTTAAATTAATTCATCAAATTAATTACTGTACGACAGTAAATAAAAAACAAGAAATAACAGGAATATTTCATAATTAAAATATGTTTAAAAAAAATTACTTTGATTAATACAAGAAGTTAAAATTGTTGTGGCGGCATTCAAACTTGTAAAAAGTATTAATTTTCACAAACGATGTCATTCAACCTCTTGACAACTATTCGATTAAAAGTACATGATTATTTAATTATGTGTTTGCACTTTAATATGCATCAGAAAAGTAACATATTTCCGTACATAAAAAGAGGTTTCTTAGTACAGTTGTCTGTGAGAATGTTATCGACAAATTTCTTCATGGAGCCTGTAATTAAACAAACAAGCACTCATATATATGATAACAAGAACATATAGCACTTTACTTACTTTACTTATACTAGAAGGTATTTTGTATTTAACAAAATGGCGTTTTCTGTGGGAAAAAGATTGTTTCGATGACAAATTTAGGGAGTAATAAAAAAAACTACATTTATACATTTCAACTTTTCAAAAAATCATCAAACGGGGTGTTTATAGAGCCAAATACTATACCAATTACAATCAATGTTCTGCCAGTGAACAGTGTTGAAGATTTCACTCCTTGGTAGCATCATAAGTAAATATAATGGGACAGGAAAGGATATAAAGGCAAGACTATCTAAGGTTTCTTTAATTTACTATTTTGATCTGAGCGTCATACTCACTGGTGAGTTTGGATTTTCTTATCCCAGGAATAGATTACATTAGTCGTATTTGCCACAACTTTTTTTAATTTTTAGTCCTAAATGCTCTTCAACTTTGTACTTGTTTAGCTTTATAACTGTTTTGAACTGAGCGTCAATGATGAGTCTTATGTAGACGAAACGCGCGTATTGTGTATTAAAATATAATCTGGGTACCTTTGATAACTAATATGTAGATGAGACGCACGTGTAGTATAGCTTATTATAAGCCTGGAACCTTTGATGATTATTAGCATGTCGAAATTTTCTGTTGTTATGTTTATTTTGTGTATAATATCTCTGTCCTTTTAGTGTTATATTTAAAATTGCCATAAAAGCGCGAGGTTTAGCCTCACACCCTTTTTTTTCTTAAAATGTCCTTAACCAAGTCAGGAAAATGGCAGTTGTTATCTTATAGTTCGTTTCTGTGTGTGTTGCATTGTCGTTTTGGTTTTTTGTTGCACTTCAGTGTTGCTGTTGTTTCGTTGATATCCACCAGAACTCATGTGTTTGCCTCAGTTTCAGTTTGAAAATCTCAATCGATTTTTGACATTCGAACAGCGGTATACTAATTACTGCTGCCTTTATTTATAAAAGATACGTGCAACATTTGCTAGACTTCATACAATCTGGAAGTCCAACCAGTACAGTTTGTGGACCAAACCGCGAAATACAACAGCTTTGTAAAATCTATATTGTTCAGAAACTTGGCGTGTTTTAGTAGGTGAAGTGACCTTCAAAATGTTTTTAAAATTCAAAATATCAAATTATGAATATCATAATTAAACAAACTTATTTTCGTAGGTTCTTTATTTTGCTATCAGCCATTTCCTACGGGTTGATTTATTTTTGTGATGATCTTTCTTTTCGTGTTTTCGTATTTCAAGTTTGAAACATTTGCAACGTTTTATTTAAGCCTTTTTGAGAAAAAAAAACCGCTCGCCACTTTTAATTCATCAAAGCTTTCAGATTAACTGTCGCTGTGAGTATTTTGATTTGAAGGCAGAATCTATCGTTTCTACAAAAACTATTCTCAGCTTTTCTGTCCACGTTTAGCTTTGCAGATCGGACCTTTATATATTCTCTCGGTTTTTTTTTGGTTTATCGTTTGTCTATATGGAAAGCCGTTGTCTTTCACAACTCATTCTATTTAACAACCAATATCAAATTCCTTTCAATTTCAATTAATATGGCGTTATTTTTTTTTTCAAAACTTGTTAATTTGTGACTTTTTATTCAATTTATTAACCAAGAATATATACTTTTAGCAGATCTTTAAAATGTTTCTGGAGATGATTGAATGTCAAATTTCGTAGACGGTCAATTCTGTTTCTATTTATTACGATTATCAAATACTGTAGATAATAGAGAATGCGTAGAACTTGTTTTGATTATGATGGTTTCCTGAACTCCAAACGCTAAAAAAAGGATGTGTTGAAATAATGAGCGTCAAAGCATGCGGTTAGTCTGAAATATTGTTAACAAAAAAGTTAAAACCTATAGGTGGCTCGTGTTTGATAGCAGTGAAATTATTTCGTCTAAACCATGTCCCTTTATTCCTATTTCTTGGAAGATGCTTAGAATATTATCTAATGTTTTGTGTTGACAAAATAATAGTATTTCGCGAGTTGTTTTCACTGGATTGTTTCTATTTTGTTGTAGAATCTGGTTGTATTCCACAACATCCAATCCAAGCTCAAGCGCTAGAAACAATCTCCTGGTCAAAAGTCTTACAGCCAATTGGTTCAGCAAAAAAGGGGACAAAGAAACCTCTCGTAACCTGTCAGCCTTAACTGAAAAATGAAAAAGATTATAATGAATATCATGGCACCATTAGGAAAACTTTATTGAACATGTAGTTATTCTTATTCAGGGAAGGAATACATTGCTACCGTAATTTGCAGATCTATTGTTCTTGGGGTAATTGTTTTACGGAGCATATGCAGTAGGTGGTGTTAGACCAAAAACAATAATCTAATGCCAGAAGGAAGATATTTGTCACAAATCTTTCGAACATTAAATAAACTCAGCATAGATATCAAGATTATATTTTGTGTTTATGTCAGACGCACATTTCGTCTATAAAAAAACTCATTAGTGACGCTCGAAAAAGGTTAAAATGCCAAATAAAGTTCGAAGTCGAAGAGCATAAAGCGATCTTTAAATTGGAGCATTGTTGTTGATTTTTATCCGATTTTCATACGATAGTAAGTTGTTGATATTTTTTCCATTATCAAGATATGTGCACCTTGTACCTGCTTCAATCTATAGTAAACTAGAGGAGAGTAGATTTATTCACTTTGACAAGCTTTGAAACGTTTATACGATACAGTTTAGTGCAATGTATCAATAATAATATGACATATGTAAAGTTAATGCGTTGGTTGTGGAGAAAACATCAACCTGTTGTCTGAAGTAGTTACAAAACATAAGAACTAAATTTTAAGATATAATATATTTAGTGTATTAAGTAAATTCGCATGGTAGGTAATGCATAGAATAGGTATTTATGCGACTGTCATGCAAGTAAGAGATTAAGCTAGCTATGAATTAGGTTTAATCTTCCATTTTCTACATAAGAAAACGCATGTACCAAGTCAGGAATATGAACATGATAAATTTAGGCATTTCAATTCAATTTGATAAGAGCTTTCCTCGGAGTTCAGTCTTTTTGTTTTATTTTTGGTACCTTGATTCGTCCCTTTTTATCTATGACTACATTATTTAATCGATTTAAGAAGTTTAAAGATTGGTTGTTGCCTTAAGGTCAAGGAATAGTAAATGGGCTATGTCGCAGATTTTGCTAAAAATTTGCATACAACCTTGGCTTGTTGAACTACAACTGAAAATCGAAAAAATAATACATTTACCTCTTTTATTATCTGAAAAATTGCAGATTGATTTCTTTTAATATGGGTGAATATTTTTATAGAAAGCACAAAAAATCGGCGAAAAACCTTCTAAAATTTGTCTTAAAATCGCCAAATCTGTAATTCTACTCCATAGATTTTTCTTAAAAAGCTGTATATTGTTGACACATAAATTTCTGTTTTAATGATATAGAATAATCATAGGGTCACCGACTTCGTTTTTTGACTATTAATCAATTTGTTACCGTGTTGGTAGTGAAAAACGTAAAAAATCAACGTTTTACCGCCTGCAACGCGATAACGTTACGATTAGTTCGACGTTTTGTTGGATTTTTTCACAAAGAACACAACTTCGAATGATGTATACCGTAAAAACGAAGTCGGTGACCCTATCTTTATTTTGCATCATTATAACGGAAATTTATGTATCAATAACATAAAGTTTTTTAAGAAAAATCTAGAGTAGCTTTTGAGATTTGGCGATTTTAAGACAAATTTTAGAAGGGTTTTCGCCGATTTTATGTGCTTTCTATACAATTGTTCACCCGTTTTGTAAGAATTCAATCAGTAATATTTCAAATGATAATTGAGATAAATGCATATTTTTCGATTTTCAGTTGAAGTTCATCGAGTCAGAGTTGTATGCCAAATTTTACTGAAATCTGTGACATAGCCCATTTACTGTAACTTGACCTTAATTTAAACCAATATTTAATTTCTCTTCAATTATGATTTTATATAAAATTCAGAAAGAGCTATATATATATATATAAAATCTTCAAAGGAACAACATAGGGTAAATCGTCAACATTTAGCCTTGATAAGCTATAATGTACAAGTCATGTTAAACTTTCAAGGACAATAATACATTGTGCAGTAAGAGCCGATTTTTAGTTTTTGGATTACTAGGTCAGAAATTTTACTACTATCTCGCGCACTCGACTCACGCACCACGAGAGACCACCGGCGCGGTAATGTATATCATTTAACAGATATCATATTCATCCTTTTCTATGATGAATTCATAAATTTTACATCAATCATGAAAACATCTTTTTATGTTTAGTTTCGGGTCAAAGAGTAATCTGTTCTTCTTTATTAGTTAACGTTAAACACCTATTATAATGTGTATATACATGTACGTTGTTTTAAGTTCATAAATAGTATACCTACACAATATATTTTATCAATGTTTTATAATTTTCAATAACCTTATTGGTTAAAAATGGACCAATGAAATAGAAGAGTGAAAGAATTATAGTAGTAGTATATCAAATTTCATTCTAATCACTGAAAAAAAAATCAAATGATATTATAAATCAACACGTTTTAAGTTTTGTTCAATGAACGTGTCATTTTTATATATGACTGAATTAGATTTAATTTGTTCATACTATTTTATGCATAATTAACTCTGTTATCCAATAAATGTATGTATTTGATTCATAAGTCGTCCATCACCAATAAATATTGGAAAAACAAAACAGAAAATTCACACCTAATGTTTTATACGTGCTTACTAGCCTAAGTGTAGATCAACAGATTAAAAAAACGAATCGTAGTCAATCTTCTTAAATAAAAGTTTATCAATTGGTTTCTCTTTCCTATAAAATTTATTTATAAATTTCAATTACAAAGTTCGATAATTTTACACGGACACCCTTTTTAATAGTGTAATTTCCGTCCATTAGACATTCAAATTTATATATATAAATCTTTGCTTTTGGTGTTCCTTTTATAATTAATTCAGGCAAAATTGCAACAATAAAAATAAAACTCTCCGGTTTTCACGACACTCAAAGATTTATAGAATTTATTGTACAAAAAAGTGATATGGAAATAATTCGTGAATCGTACTTGCTTTTTGGAATCACATATTCATTTGTTTACTTTAACTTTTGAATCTTTTGTTATACTCAACAAGAATTTTGATTTGCTTCTTTCATCTTATATATCTTGCTTGTGTGAAACGTTAGACCCCTTAACATGTATATACATAGAACCATAGATATGCACTTTTATACATGTACTGCCTGCACTGTTTTATGAAAATACGAAAGCAGCTATAGTATTCTCTTAATTTTCCATGTTATGTTAAACATATAATTAAATATTACCTGAATTAATTAGCCCATGGTCATTATTTGGATGTTTATATATCTGAAAGACAAAAGCACAAAATGTAAGTAAATATTACATTTCTTTGCTATGTGTGTCGTACGTATCCTGACGTATCAACATAAACAATTTGTGAAACAATTATGTTCTACTTAAGCAAAATGAAGGATGTAACTAGTGAAGCAGGATATATTCACCCTTCCAGAGCAGTTGAAATCACTCGAAATTGAAAGGGTTCGTGTCCTATGAAATGAGTGACCCGCGAAAAAAAAAATTATTCCAATTCTTGAACCAATAGATACAAACATCATAAACTTTGTAATCTGTGCACGATTTTATCATTTTTTCGCATAAATTTCGTATAATCGTCATTTTTTTTCTCAATTGGTCAGTGTTGTTGTGAAAACATGGCAGGTATTTAAAGTTCGTGTTTTGAAGCCAAAGTTAAACGATTATCACCTGTGTGTCAACAAACAACAAAAAAGCATGGATATTGAGCACGTGTTTAATATAAGCAATTAGATTATAGTTTATTTCAAGAAAATTCATGCGTATTGCGATCATCGGATTTTTACGAGATGGGTCACACTGAGGTCACTTTGCAAACGGAAAATATATCGGGGAATTGCTTTCTGGAAGGAAGCAATTAAAATAAGGTAAACTTCTTCTGAATATCAACAAATTAAAAAAAATAATCTGCAGAAAAGGATGTGTACATTAGTTTCATAATGAAAACCTTCCATTGAGTTATAAAAAATCATATGCATTATTTTTTTTTTTATTTGAGGTTTTTCAAAACTTAAATCTTTCAATAATTTATAAAAAAAATTATTACAAAAATGTCAAACTTCAAGGTTCACTCAAAAGCGGAAAGTTCATAAAATTTATGTATGTTCTGACGATCATATTTTGTTTTTACATGAAAGAGGTCGTCGAGTAGTTTCCTTACCATGCACATAATGTGTTTTTGTTCACCACAGTTGATCAGTTTTTTCTGTATATCCTTCATCGTTAATTGTTTTGCCGCATTTCTCCATCCGATCATGGCTAATAGTAACTGAATATCTATATTTGAACTGGTATGCTCTATTAGCTCTGCTTTCAGTGAATTCAACATTCTTCGTCTAGAACTTGGTGGCATTCTTCTTATCATTCTGCAGAGATCTGAATCGGTGGCTGTTTCTGTCAAAAACTGAGCACTCAAGCCTATTGAACAATATAAATCAAGTTCTGTTTTTGATTTTTTGCATTCGAAGTTAAGGTTTCATTTCATAAAATATTTTAATAAATGTAAGTGTGCGAACATATACTCATCATATATACCAGGTTTACAATTGTGTACGCAAAAAGATACAAAGACAGAAATATAATAAGGATGACACTTTCAAGTAAAAATGTACAACTAAATCTGACATTGTCCAAACATAAGGATAATATTTTTTTTCAAATACAGCACTGCTTTCACTATATTTCAAAAATAAAACATACCTTCACATGAATTGCTGCATTGTTCTACATCTATTATTGGACAGGCCTGAAAAGTAAATAACACGAACCATTTTTAGTTATTATATAGGGTATATATTCTAAGCTATTCTATGTATATTCGTATTGCAATATTTCATAAAAAAATAAACTATTAATTTTTTACTAGAAAGGGACTGTTACTTTCAGAAAAGTTATCGTATACAGTTCTCTGAATAATAAAGTCAATGCTCTTTACGGAAGTTTATCGAACTCTTTCATTAATTTATTAACCGTTGTAGAATATCTGCATCATATATACCTGTAGCTGTTATCCGCTCACTAGATGTCCCTATCAACGGATTGCAACTTATCATGAGCAAAGTGACGGGTACTTATACTAATAGTTTTACAGAAACTGCAAAATATTACCCATTCATGTTCACCCCTCGCTTTTCGTTGAGTTAGTGTTGCTTGGCATTATCTGTGTAGTGTTTGTTGACTGCTGTTCCTTTGTATTGTCCTCTTATAATGGACAAGAGTGTTATTTGTTTATCGTCGAATTTTTGTTTTTGTATGTCTTCATAATAATTTCCTTTTTCCTTTTTTTGCCATGGCATTGTCTTTTTCTACTTGAACTCCCTTTAATATCTTTTGGTTCTAGTTTCAGACTGAATCATATCATATTTAACTTATTTGTGCATAACGTGGCAATGCCATAGTGTCTGAAACTTTGACACGGATTTTTTTTAATAAACAGAATATGTTTTTAATTCTAACTTTATACAGTGGCTACATAATGATAGTTATTTGAAATATGAAAAGATTGTGAACTTCGAATTTCCTATCATTATTGCAACATACAAAGATGAAAAGTAATGATTGTGCTTAACAAAGTGATATCTACAATTCATAGTTCATAAACTAAAGAGGCTTATTTTTGGTAATGCTGGCAATTGATTTTTCCTTGTGATTCATATGCATTTCAAAAGAGGACGATATAATTTGAGGGAACACTATAAAGATTTAAGAAACAGCTAACGTTCAGGAATATTAACACAAGTTTAATTTACCTGAAGTGTAATGTTCCATACACTGAGTATTTCTTGTGGATCAACAAACGTCCCATGATTTGTACATGTATATGAATCGATTTGCTGGAGTTTTGTAGAGGCCACAAAACAGGGAGGTGTGAGATTACAAGTTTCAAATTCCACAGAAAAATCCTCTCTCTTCAATTCCATCTCAGTTGTAAATACGTTTATTATTTGTTTTATGGTGTATAAGGTTAGTTCGTAAATATTACTGCATATTTCAGCTTTTGAAGAACATTGCATTGAATTACCAGAAGTATTTTTAGTCACGTATAAAATTATTCTGTCGGCATCATTACATATACTTAAGCAATATGATGTATCTACAGTAAATGCAACAAAATTCTTAAATACAATCGGCTTGCCATGAATGCGTTTGAAAGGAAATACATCAAACAATGCACATGCAAATTGTTTGAAAATTAGCGAAACTTGAATGCAATTTCTTAGTTTATATGCAAGACACGAACTTTGATCAAATTTTCGAAACTGCAATGCAAGGCCATCGGGTGCAATCTCTTTCATGTATGATGACAGGAACAATTCGATGTGATGCGAACTTGACTGTAGTCTAGACGAGTTTGTTGAAGCTAAGCAGAGAGAACATGTTATACGTAACAGCGGATCGTTAGCTGAGATGTAACATTTGGTGATACTTTTATCGACGTGACCTTCACTGACAAACATCAGTTTCTCATGAAGAGGCGCACATTCGTATTTATCATTACTTAACACTATTGACACATGATTGAAAAATATTACTAAATTATAAAGAGTAGAAATATCTACACAAAGGTTGTTATGAGCGCCGTCTGATGGTAGACTAAGTAAATTTCCATTTTGAGTTTGATATTTTAGGAATTTTTCTACATCCGACTTTGTTGGCACTGTTATATGCTTGGCTTGACTTATGCAGATTTCTACTACATCTTTTTCACTGATGATTTCAGCACTATTTGTCTTTGTTGAAATAATAACCTCTTGTAAGGAAAGCCATGCTGCTGGAACAGGTTCCCGTGCTTCAATAGTTTTACATGCTATAGAAGAAATATGTTTAGTTAGTTTCGTAATTTTATCAGTATATAAATCCTCTAATGTGAACACTAGTTCACTGTCAATAATAAGAAAATCACACTTATTTATGTTTTCTGCAATGTCTGTTATCGTCTTCAGCAATCCAGAACCATCTTGAGCAGCCCCCTAAAAACAAAGAAAAACACATGAAAATGAAAATATAGTATGAAAAGATTAAGATTAATTTTCAAATGTTTTAGTTTTGAGTTACGTACTGAATTTCATGATTTTATCAGTATAAAAATCCTCTAATGTGAAAACATTAAAACTAATACTCAAATGTTTTATCTTGGGTTACGTAATAATATTTAAATCTGAATTAATATCAAATACAAATACAAGAAGATGTTGTTAACTCAACAACATAAATAAGCAAATTGACATATATAAGTCTTCATATAGTCAGTGTATTCTTTCAATTTAAAACATAGCTGTGAATGTGACACATATAAATCAATCCTCCTTCAAATTTAACTTTAATGTAATTATTACACAATTGTATTTGAAGCCACCTTTGATCCGAAACAATAAAACAGAATAAATCTACGCCAACATACACATTCTCTGTTAGGATACATTTGTTTGTTTCTTGCTACTAGTATTCGCTTAATGTTTATTCCCACTCTAGTTTACATCATACCACATATATAAAGTGAGTAATATGTTGTTTTTTGTTTATCCCTTCACAAATAAATCTTTTATATAGTATTAACTACATTGGCGTAGTTCTTATCATAGATAGTTAAGGCGTCTCAACCACAAGGTTGATTTCACTGCTGGCTGAGCTTTAATTCCCCGAAGGTTTCACCAGCCCAGTAGTCATATCAATGACAACTCATATGATCAAAGTCATAAATTACGAAACTTTGAATTTTTGAAATACTAAAAAGACTTTTCTACCTCCGGAATAGATAACCCTAGCTGTATTTGGCAAAACCTTTTTAGAGATTGATGGTCCTCAATGCTCATCAACTTCGTACTTTATTTGGGGTTTTTTAAACTTTTTTTGTTCGAGCGTCCCTGATGAGGCTGTTGTAGACGAAACGCGCGTCTGACGCAAATATAAAATTTCAATCCTGGTATCTATGATGAATTTATTCACTAAGATTGTCTAGATTGTTTCACATCTCACTACATATATATATATATAACGAATCGAAAATATACCTCTTTATTCGATCCAGAATTCAGAACAACAAAAATTATTTTAGAAAACTGGTCCGATGAATCTTCATTCCGTCTTGTGACTGTTTCCATCAAGTATTTTATATAATCTGTAATTCGAAGAAAAAGTTTATTAATATCTAGTAACTAACGCTAGTAATTCAATTTTAATCTGAAATGGTACTTTAATATGGTCAGTTTTAAAAGGACTTGATGATATATTATTTGGTAATTTCAATTTAAGTTTAAAACATATTCCCCTATTTCTAACAAAATTAGTTATTTGCTATGTAAACCTTAATATATTTTTATCCCAAAAAAATACCAGAACAAGTGCGCAATAAAATTCAATACACATTTGGATTTATTGCTATAGTAACTTATTTCAAAGGAATAATCATTGAGATTTTGTGCATATAAGTCAGCTATCCCATATTTGAAAAAAATACCGACCTTCATGAAAATTCAAAACAGAAAACCATAATCAAGTGGCAAATCAAAAGCTAAAATACATCAAACGAACGGATAACAAATGTCATATACCTGACTTGGTACATTTATTTTTCCATGTACAACATTGTGGATTAAATCTGGTTTTATATATAGCTTAACCTCTTACTTGTACGACAGTCACATATAATTTAATTATATTGACTAAAAGACTTATTACTAGTATCAGTGTCATATAACAGTGATAATAATAGATTTAGTTTTTTGCAATTTTGTTCATGATGAAACAGGTGAAATTACATACTACACTATTAGACACACATCATAAGAAAATAAATAACACTTGAAAGAGTGATCAAGTCATGAACATTAAGTATCACTTGTAAGATTTGACAAGTCATAAAGATGTAATAAGATATATAGTATGTATATTTCGTTGTAAAACCCACCTTCATTGGTTACGGGAGGACTGATATCAGACAACACAGACCTAAACCCATCAATTTCGATATCTAAGTCTAGAACAACAATATATATTGCACTTGACGTGAATAAAAACTTATGGGCTGCTGCGTATTCAAATTTTGTTGATAGTGAGCACACAGAAATTGATGCTAGGTTGCTATTGTCTGTATCCATTAAACGCTTGACATGTTCAAATGTTTCATAAACGTGCTTTCTGTTTTTCACTAATGCACCATTAGGATCTAGATTTCCAGTTTCTGACGTTTCTCCATGTATTAGCGTATCCATTTTCTGTTGTATTGTTTGTGCTGCTTTTACAAATTTTTTCTTAGTATTTGATACAAATTGCTTAAATCTAACTTGAGCTCCATCACTAGAAACATGTTCATCCATATTGGTAAAATTCCCAGTACTACCTGATGCCATTTTGATATCCATATCACCTAGTGATAAGACGCTCCTTTCGGATTTAAGTGAATATAAACTAGTTGAGGTTGCAGACCTCGGCAACAGTAAATTACTGCTACTATTGTTACGTATACCATTTACATGGGGACTAAGACGGAATGGTTTAAGCGGCAATTCTGGTTCAAAGACAGTGTTACTTCTAAATAGTAGCGACTGTTTATTCATTTTGAGTGATGCCTCGTTCACGGCTTCTGTTTTAAAATCATGTGTGTTGACATAGTGTCGTACGACCTCTCCCATGTGCCTGTGAACTAAATCCTCATCTGCAACTGAGAATAATATTAGGATTTATTATAGAACATTCGATACATTTTCAAAAGTATTCACAATTAAACATGATAACCGATGAAAAATTGAGCTTTTCTAATAATTTATATGTATTGTACTCATTCTATTTAGCATCAATAGTAACCATGGATGTTAGGTTTCATAAGAAAACGCCATTGTAGTTAACTGAGAAATAACATGGAATATGTTTTACAAGATTGATATTGAGATTTCTCACTTGATACTGGTATGATGCTACTTAACAACATAAACACAGGATAACATACTGGGTAATCATTTCAATAAATGGAGATATATTTTCAAAACTTCGGAATAATGAACGTACTAGAATATAGGGTAAAACATATGTTCTTGTATGTCAAACCTGTATAATCAAGGCGCCAGTACTTGACCGATGTTAAAATATCGTAATTCTATTGGAAAAAAAAGATAAAAGTAAACAAAGCAGCTAAAGGGATTTCATGAACTTGAAAACAAGCGAAAGATAGATGCTTCCACAAGGTAAGTGACTCCTGATATGCAAGTATTACCCGCGAATTCACAGTAAGTCTAAATGTCACAGAAACTTGTGCAAAGATGATTAGTGGCTAATATCAAATGAAATAGATATTACTATTAAATACTTTTGTCATGTGTTATCCATTCACCGCTTTCAACATTCAGTTCACATATTCCATTATAGATATTTATCCCATTTTCAATGTCTACATCTTTTTCAGAGTAAATTGACTGACGAATAAGAGCACGTGTAACAGCCATAGCAGAATGGTCATTCAATCCAATCAAACGTACGCTTACATCAGATGGACGATATTCGCTTCGTTCCAGGCAGATGCGGAATTCTTCTGGTGTTAAGGTAAACATCTTCTCTGTAGAGAAATTAATAAGTATACATGAGATAAATTATGGTTTTAAGTTTACTTATTCATTAATATAAAGTTTATGATTTCAAACATTTTATCTTTAATTTTTTGTTGCTTTATTTTATGGGAGGTGTCCTTATCTTTACTGTATCATCGAATGCTCATAGTAGTTAACCTGCTTATATGAAAGTACGCTATCCTTCACTCTTATATCGCGTGTAATACTTACTTAAAGAAAGATAATATCATTGTGTACGGCCTTTTTTGGCTATTACATCATTATAGGCGGTGGAATGTTTCGAACGTTTACACATCTATGGACTATTAGTTGTTAATGATTTTGAAATGTATAATTCAACGAAAAGCTCCCGAAAAATATGCGTTATTACTTTATTCAACATTATTTTCCATTAACATGTCGCGTGGTCAATTTCATCAAAGTGTTCACGGTCAATATCTAAATCAATTTTATTGTGTCTATCTCGGTTGATCACACAATTTTGTTAATATAACGGAAATATAAACAGTTGTCATACAAGTGGTTTATGTAGCGATAAACCCAAGTTCAACCCACATTTTCTTCGGAAAATACCTGTGCCAAGTCTGGAAAATGAAAGTTGTTTTCATTTTGTTTTTATTGTTAATATAGTCCTAAAGTTTGATTTTGTAAGTTATTATCAATTTCTTTCTTTTCTTAATTGACTTGGAGTTCGTTATTTCCATTCATACTTTTTTTAACGATAGTTCATCTTTTTTAATGTTGAGAGCGAAACGGAACAATGTATAATTGCAATAACACGGATAAGTTTATTTAATAATTCGGTAAACATAAAGCAATGTTGTGTGTAAAATAGATTTTTAGATATTTCTGGCAGAAAAAAATCATGAAAATGTTTCAAATGGTTAGCTTTAGCTTATGTATAGCTTTTAACATCTAAATGTTTAAGTAGGAATATAAACTACTATTAGAGCATATGCAAGTTATTAAGATATTAGGCTTTTGATCACACGTTGCATGCCTTGTAAATATTAAATGATATATGAAGATATATGAATATTGAAGATGTGAATATAAAACAGACTTTACATTTAACATTCAGTTAATTAGGACAGAGACATAATAATATTTGTTCGTTTTTTGAAAGCATTTGATTTCATCAGTTCTTATGAACTTTGTATTTTTTGTCTATCTGATGAGTTAAGGTTCATGTGGACCCTATGGCTAAAATGGCCGTATTTTCACCTCAAAATTTTCTCTGAGTACAGTCAAACCTGTGCATCTGGAAAAGTTTTAAGGCATAGCATGCCCTAGATAAATAGACTTCAAATGCATTGTTTGATTTAGAAAATTCATAACTTAACTGGATTTTGCCGTACACTTTTTTTCGTCTCTGCAGAAGATGATAAAATTAACAAACAGTTGAGTTTACCTTGATATGGTCCACTCTGGTACACAGTTTAAATAGCCAATTATTGTCTGGTATCTATTGTCCATCTAATGTCCATGTCAATAAAAATGCTCATTTTAATTTTTACCTGTGGGGAAGTTTTCAAACCTGTTTCCCAACTTAGTTTATTTTGGCACCTTCTGGAGGAATGAAAAAAAGTGCGCAGCAAAATCCTAGTAAGTTTTTATTTTTCTAAAACAAAAAACATACTTAAAATTCATTTATCTAGGGCATGCTATGCTTGAAATTTTTTACAGATGCGCAGGTTTGTATGTTCTTAGAGTAAATTTTGAGGTGAAAATACGGCCAATTTAGCCATAGGGTCCACATGAACCTTAAGCCTTTTTCAACTGATTTTTATAGTTCGTTCTTATGTTGTACTGTTATATCACTGTCCCAGGTTAGAGGGAGGGTTGGGATCCCGCTAACATGTTTAACCCCGCCAAATTATTTATGTATGTGCCTGTCCCAAGTCAGGAGCCTGTATTTCAGTGGTTGTCGTTTGTTTGTGTGTTACATATTTGTTTTTCGTTCATTTTTTTACATAAATAAGGCCGTTAGTTTTCTCGTTTGAATTGTTTTACATTGTCTTGTCGGGGCCTTTTATAGCTGACTATGCGTTATGGGGTTTGCTCATTGTTGAAGGCCGTACGGTGACCTAAAGTTGTTAATGTTTGTGTCATTTTTGTCTTTTGCGGATAGTTGTCTCATTGGCATTCATACCACATCTTCTTTTTTAAATTTCCATCTTTGAATATACCTTAGTGTTCGGAATTTTTGTTATTCTCTGTTTTCCTATGTCTACTGAAAAAAATGTTATGTTTGTATGGATTACAATATCCCGGACGTTCGAAAAAAGAGGAACGAAAAATACCAGATGAAGAGTCAAACTCATAGATAGAAAATAAACTGTCAGCGCCATGGCTACAAACAAAAAGACAAACAGACAATTAATAGTACAGAAGAAACAACATAGAAAACTAAAGACTAAGCAACACGAACCCCACCAAAACATGCATATTGTTAACATGCACATTGCCGTTACAAATAATGTCACAAAAAGATCTATAATGGAACTCTTCATTTTAACGATCTCGAAGTTGTTCACAATAGGAATCATTATTCTTTTTTGTTTTATATTTTTTATTATGCAATCATGGGGTCATCAAATCAATTTCTGACTCTTCAACCTTACGAATCTTCTTTTTTTTGTAAGTGTTGATATTTGTGAACAAACATCCGTTATTTATTCGCACTAAAGATGAACCTAATTTTACATATCAATTACTTGTTGTTTTTGCATTTTGATGCGAAAACAAGTAAACAATTATGATGTCCAAACCACACAATAAGATTTGTGGTCGTATCTTTGTTTATCAAATAGATATTTTTGCAAGTCATTCTCATTAACAAAAAAGGTAGAGTTTCGTCATTTTATATTCTCCATAAACAACATACACGTGTATTCAAGAAAGTATTCTATTCAAAAATTTCAAAAGTAAAAAAAAAAAAAAATCAAAAACAAAACATATTTATGTTACTGATTCGTGTATGACAAGTCTGACCACTTTTGGGCTGACATGCTATTTTTTGTGATTCGCAATGAAATTAGAAAGGCGGTGCACGATACTGTTGTTTGATTTTAAATATTTGCATACGCTCATTTGAGGTTTTCAACTGATTCTTTTGGCTAGCAGAAAAAAAAATAAAAAAATACCGAAGTCCATAATGACCATAATCATATAGCAATCAAATAACAAAACGTATCGAAAACGAATAGACAAGAAATGTCATATTCCTGACTTGGTACAGGCATTTTCAAATGTAGAAAATGGTGGCTCAAACCTGGTTCTATAGCGCTAACCCTCTTCCTTTAATGACAGTCTCATCAAATTCCGTTATATTTACCTTGATGCGTTAAATAAACAGACACAATAAATAAAATAGTCAAAGTTTGGGTACATCAGTCATCATCGTATAACAATTTTAAAAGGAACAATTGAACAGAACACAAAAACATCTACTATCTACGAACACATTCATTGATATGGAGTGTCCGATGTCAGAAAATCTTATACTCACATAAATTTGTCGTTCAATGTGCATACAAATAATTTTAAAATTTACATAGGCAATGTTAGCATACAGGGTTAAAAAATCAAAAGTATGTAAGAATAAATTTCAGAAATAGACCGAGATTTAAACTAGTCCAAAAGTTGTACTAGTATATAGAATTTATAAGAATCCACAAATAGTTAATTCCACTACGCGATTGAATGATTTTGACGTTTGTGGTTCAACGTATATTGTAATTCATAATAGAAATATATCATGACATATAATAGAACAATATCATACTGACGGGATCTTTTAAAGTACAGACTCACGTTATAAGAACAAAAGAAATACAAAAAATCGCATATACAAAACAAACCATCAAAAATGAAAGCCAATACAAACACATTGACGAGATGTATAAGTACCGAGCCACGTCAAACGGATATCACATAAAACAATTCAACAGTAAAAGTAATATTAATAATAGAACAAAGACAAATGAAAGAACTATAAAACACGTTGTTAAGATACCACCAAATTAGATACCACCAACAACCTTATCCGTACAAAATACTTTAATCACACCAATATCAGTTGCATAAAATAACATGAAAAATATATGTCTTCGCGTAAGGATGCTGCATAACTATATACTAATGAAAAGATCTATATTTATTTCCATTACGTTTAAAGCAAACATTCGGACAACAAAATATTTAAAAGATAATTATATGTAACAGGCTTTCCAAAGGTGCGCGACGAAACCCTTTTTAATGTATGTAACATTTAATGTATTCAGTATATATACATATGTTCAAACAAACGTCTTGCACCTGTGAGCTTGTCGTATTGTGAATATGTTAGGAAGGTTAATACAAGTAGTTGATTAATTTATAACACTTTTATATTTCGAATTCAATTGACAAGTACAACTTGACATTATTACTATTTTTAAAGAATAAAGAGAACAAGTCCCAGATAAAAAAAATGAAGTCGAAGCAGCAGTATTAAACAATGTGTTGTTTAAGAAGTTTTGTTTTGATATTTCACACAAACGAAAGAAGTTCATGATTGTTTTAAATATAAAAAAAAACCAGTAACACCTTTTATTTCTCATTTGTCGATGTAAATAAACGAAACAAAACATATACATACCTTGCTTCCGAAGGGCCTGTTTGAACAAAAGAAAAGTTTACCAAAGGAATGCATTTATTTTTTGTTATGGCAATATTTTCCTACCATCATACCTATGCAAAGCCTTTCATAACAATTTTACGATATAATTATCTTTTTGTGGACTGTTTTTTACAATATTAAAAACATAAATGCTGCATCTATTTATATTGATAGTTATCTAATGTTGTAATTTTGACAGAATTTAGTAATTTAAAAAATATAATAGTCATGTATGGTACCTGTATTTCATCAGCATCGCTCAGTAGTTCAATAACTCTTTCTAATTGTTTGCATTTCTCTTCTTTCTTCAGTTTTTTCGCTTTGCATAAAGATTCAATAGAAGCATCCAAGGCTGTTTTTCTAAACTGTGTTCATGATATCAGAAAATAAAAATGTATCAAAAACATATATATATATACCTTTAGCATGTATTTCAATGAAATTTCCTTCGTTGTGTATTCAAGAAGCGAAACAGTATAGTGACAAAATACACATATATCTTATTGATTAAGCGCATTTTTTACTGTCCTTCTGGTATCTTTCGTGCTTTTTTTGCCTAATTTGATTAGTAAAAGGAATCAAGAACTAATACCACAATATTTTGCTCCTCTTCCTGTTTGTTCAATCAGAACATTTCAAAAACATGTTCAGAATTTACAGTGATTTCAAATAAAGAATTATTTGGTATGAATAAAGTTTTATCCTGTCCAGTACTTGCAGTAAAAATTTAACAAAATATTTCATTACATATAAGTTTTAAACCTTTTGATCCACTTTGCAAGACTTTTTTGTAAAAAGAAAACGTGCAACAGAAGGGTATATAGTTCCTGTCCTGCCGCAAGAGACACAATACAAAATTAAAAAATATGTCATCAACAAAACAAGATGACACTAGAGCCACAACGCAAAGAGAAAATAAATAAAAATCTAGATGGAGCAACACAAACACGGTGAAATAGGAGGTAATAAGTTCCTTTTCACAACTGGCAATCGTTACTCATGGAAAGGCAGAATAAAATGAATGATAAGTCGCAATTAGGGAGAACAAAATAAAGGAAAAGAGGACGTGTACAAGATTGCATATGTTGTTCTTTATTCGAGGCTAATTTAACTAAACGTTATATATACAACATACCAAACAAATTGTACATACCTTACTGTGTATAGTATAGTCTCCATCAACCATAACAAGTCTGCGTACACAGTCATAGTGACCATATTTACTGGCGATGTATAATGGTGTTTCATCGTTCTATAGAAGAAAAAAACTTACCATTTTTTTTTAGATGGAATGCATTATGGGTTATTATCATCATGTACATGTACTTATGTTGCGATGTCATTTTTTAATAATTTATTTACCAATGTGTTTAAATTATACATTGGATAGTTGTATTGTGGATGCATACATCAAATCTTGATAAACTATATAATGAATTATAGACAGAAATTATTTGCAAAACTACTTTAACCTATAATGGTTTAATTTTTAAATTGTTATTTGGATGGAGAGTTGTCTCATTGGCACTCACACCACATCTTCCTATATCTATATAACGAATTATAGACAAAATTTATTTGCAAAACAAGATGTTAGCCAACTCTTTTTCAATTCCACACCAATATTATCGTTGCATTGCATCAATTGATTCGAAAAGGGTTAAATTTTACGTTCAATGTAAATAAAACCATAACAATTTGCATGTACAACAAGTTAAATACTAACTGTCTTATCAATTAAAAAAGTTGAATACATGTCTCAAAACAAATTGCTCACTTTATTTCTGTGATTGACATCTGCTCCTAGTTCTACCAGACGGCACAGGATATCAAAGCAGCCTTTGTAGGAGGCATGAGTTAGTGCTGTCTCATCATCCTGTAAACATCAAGGTATAGTATTCTCAATACAACTGTTAGTTGATTACGCTTGGATTTTTCTATTCGATAAGTATTTAGTAGAGGACGCGCATGTCTGGTTAACTGATTATGAATTAAATTGTTGTAATGATAATTTGACGATTTCCATCTCAAATTGATACTTGAATTTCAGAGTACATGAACGATATAGAAAAATTATGTGTTGCATGACAGGTTTTTTTTCACTACAATACTTGCCAATTTGCAGATTTGATCGACGCAGTGTATTTTGTCTTGAGTAATGTAAAAATTTCAAACCGTCAGTTGAATTTTTTATGTTTTAATTTATTCAGTAAATCTAAGCTGAGTATATGTTATGGAATTTGCTCAATGCTGTAGACCGTACGGTGACCTATAGTTGCTTCAATCCACATCATATGAACTCAAGCGGATAGTTATGGAAAACATATATCACTTTATTTTAACTTTTATTCACGAAAATAAACTTACAACATCAGCTCTGTCCACTGAAGCACCATGACTTATTAAACTTTCAAAAGAATCCAAGTTACCATACTGTGTGGCTTTTATTAAACTTGTTCTTCTGTACTGTGTGAGAGAACATTGAATTTTCATTACATAATTTGAAAGTCTATAAATCTGGATGTAGGTACATCTCTTCTGGTCATTACAGTCCCTACTACAAGTCATATTTACCATTCAATAAAGACCCCATTGGAAATGTTTGGGTGCATGGTTTACGGCATTATTGATACCTATGTAACAGCCATTGATTTATTTTGTATTTGTATATAATGCCTTCAACTGAACACAATTTTATCATTATCATTATCATTATTATGGAATTTAATAAGAAAAACTTGTCAATAAACCTGAGAGTAAGTTGTAACTATTTCTTTTGGTAGACGTACTTATAGTCGTACTTTGTTTGGCTATCTTAAAATTTTTGATTCGAGCGTTACTAGTATGTCTTTGTAAAGAGGAAACGAGAGTGTGGAATTGAAAAAGAAGTGGCTAACATCTTGTTTTGCTAATAGTTTTTGTCTATAGTCCATTATATAGTTTATAAAGATTTGATTGATGCATCCACAAATACAACTATCCAATGTGTAATCTAAACACATTGTAAAATGAATTATTAATAGTGGAACTTAAAAGACCTGTAGCAAATTAAAAACTCAAAACAAACGACAGAAGAGGATGGCAAATTCACAGGAAATACAACATTCAATCAGCTAAATTCACACAATCGGTGCCACATGTGGAGCAATGTCTGTTCACCCTTCCGGAGCAACTGAGATCACTTCTAATTTTTGGATTTAACAGATTTAACAGAATTCGTATATTCCTACAAAACATTGCATAATTTAAATATAAGAAGATAATGTTAAGGAATTGTTTTTAATTAATAAGATTCATCTTACCCATCTATCGTATGAGATAACTAGACGTAACCTAATAGTACAGTCAAGACCAAAACCGAATATTTTTGGAAGTTATAATCAACAGCCTATAAATCGTTAGATACACCACATCACACAATTAGTATATGGACATTTTACACACTGATACAATCTAATAGATGATGATCTTACTGGGTCAAACTTGTCTACTGTTGCTCCTTCCTTCAAGTAATACTTCAACTTCTCGGTATCATTTTTGTCAGCAGCCCATAACAGACACTGCAAAAAAAAAACACAGATATTTTTTTTCAATAAGGTCTTTCATTTTATTTGCTTTTTATTGTCTATTGAGTTAATAAAATGTCTATGTAGTTATTTGGCATATGAGCGTAACATTGATACAATGCAACGAGAATATTTGACAATATTGTGTTACTGATAATTTTTGTTTATAAACCGTTTTAATTTTCATCAAGATAATAAGGAAAATTACAACAATTGGTTGGAATTTAGATGTATGGGGATATTCACTCGCAAGAAGTCGTTTGACGACTTCTAAATCATATTTGAAGATCTTGTGAAAGAATTCATTTTAACTATTCAGAGGTTTTGTGCATCTTTTGTAATTTTATAGCAGATATGCTAGATTGAATGAAAACACGAAAATTGGTCAAAACATTTTTTTTAATTTTATATCTTAAGGTTTGGTTCTAATATTTTTATAGCTCAGAAGTTTACGACAGATATTTGTAAATGTTGTAAGGACGATAAAAGACGCAAATGACGATAATAGCCCTTTGGGCTGTTCGGATTTTCGCATAAACGGCTAGTACATGTACAATCATACTTAATTTGTTGTTTTTTTAGTACAAACGGCAGGTAGAATCATACATCTTAAATGAGTTATTTTACGTGCCTTACAGTCGGCTTTTTATTTCCGTTTTCCTTGGATAAAGTGTTGTGTTAGTTCAAACATTTGTGATGTCGTCACAGAATTAATCTAAAATAGCCTTTCAAGACCGTCATGATAATGATAATTATTTGAACTAGTTTCTTAATAATATAATTTAATAAAATAATTTTGAATTTTTGTGTCTCGTTCTATATAATTGTAAGAATTTTAAGATTACCTTTCACAATATATATGTCACAAAAAACGTCATTTATTGCTAACAGAAGTTATGTTATGACTTATATATTGTACTATTTGTAAGAAATTTAGTTCATATGTTAATCATCTATTAATTGATTAATTCAAAACAATTATGCTATTTCCTGTCGATCAGTTTTATAGGCGGAAGAAACTGGAGTTCTAGGAAAAACAAAAATCCTACTTAAGTAAGATTTCAGTCGAGTGCACGTACCCCGTATGGGATTCGAACTCACATTAGTGCTGACTGGCTAGTAGTACAGACGTTCGACTACTTAGACCATTGCCCATCAAGGCCAGTGTCAATATGTGAAGATTTGAAATTTGCAATACAAGTACGTGAGAAAATTTAAGTATGATTCATTTTTTCTGTTATATCAAGTGCATGTGCAATACGGTTGTATAGTGCAATCTAATTATCAACCAACTTTTTGACACTAAAAGAAAAACGCTGAATACTAGAAGTTGTCACAAAGCCAGGCCGTCATAAATGTCAACGCCATGCAAAATTGTTATATAATCACCCATGTGAATTCGTTATATAATCAATGTTGAAATGTCTCTATATATATATATGCTTATAATTATTTGATATTATATCGTATTTAATATCAGCTGATCTAATATTGTTAAGATTGATATCTTGGCTGATGTCCAAACCACCCACATGGTAAAAACTGACATGTTTGGTTTGTATCTTTATGAATATCTAGAATGGCCAACAACTATTTCGTCTGGGTTTTTGAACTATAAAACTATATAGGATAAGTGCGATTTGTAAATAGGATTTTTTTTATAAAATTCGTGCGTCCGGAACAACCGTCTACAGAAACGCACAAACGTAAAATGACCTAGCTATAAATCCAGGTTTAACCAGCTATTTTCTTCGGAAAATATCTGTACCTAGTCAGGAATATGGCTCTTGTCACTTGTTCCGTTGATTTGAATTTGCCTTGAAGTACGACACTTTTGTTATACTTTTTCTAGACATTTTGGTACTGGGGCTTATAAATACATTGACACTTAAGCTATATGATGATGTGGGACCTTAAAGAGTATTGTGTACGAAGTGAATCTTGTTCAAATATAACTCACACATTTAAAATCTCTGAAAAACATTTCGAACATCGTTTTTTTTTAATTTTGATAAGCAAAAAAGCCATAGAACAATCTTAACCTTATCTATGATAAACATATTCTTTATAAAATTCAGTGACGCCATGACACTATTGAAATGTTTGACCAGAAAAAGTCTTATTGTCAAACAAATATACATTTAATGGAACTAAGAATTGTTGAGTTTACCTCTATGTATTTATTTCTGCGAATAGTGTATTTCGTTTGTTTTATTTTTCGTATTCCTGTTCACAATCACTCAAAATATTTAAAGAGGGTAGTGCAAATCATTGTTATGTATAAAGTTAAAATAACCAAAATACCGAACCCGAGGAAATATCAAAACGGAAAGTTCATAATCAAATGGTAAAAATCAAAAGCTCAAACACATCAAAAGTATGGATAACAACTGTCATATTCCTGACTTTTTCTTATGTAGAAATGTTGGATTAAACCTGGTTTTATATCTTGCTAAACTTTTCACTTGTATGAGAGTCGCAACAAGTTCTATTATATTTACAATAATGTTGAACAAAAAATATCATTGTCAAACTAATTAACATTTCATGGGAGTTAAACTTGTTATATGAATATTGTCTTTTTTGGGAATTGTATTCAGTATTCCTCAGTATTCAAAAATCACTCGCAATCTCAAAAAAAAGGGATTGGGCAACTCATTCTTATGTATTATATGATGAATTATGGAGCTTAAATCAAGACAAAGAAATATGTATGTCTATTACCTTTGATAACTATTTACACCACTGGGTCGATGCCACTGCTGGTGGACGTTTCGTCCCCGAGGGTATCACCAGCCCAGTAGTAAACACTTCGGTGTTGACATGAATATCATTAATGTGGTCATTTTATTAATTCCTGTTTACAAAACTTTGAATTAACCGAAAAACTAAGGATTTTCTTATCCCAGGCATAGAATACCTTAGCCGTATTTGGTACAACTTTTTGGACTTTTGGATCCTAAATGCTCTTCAACTTTTTACTTGTTTGGCTTTATAAATATTTTGATATGAGCGTCATTGATGAGTCTTGTGTAGACGAAACGCGCGTCTGAGGTACTAAATTTCAATCCTGGTACCTTTGATAACTATTGACAATTGGCATGTCTAAAGTGTATTAAATGCTAAGTTTCTACAAATACCCATTATAGAACTAGGTTGGCAGTAAATGTTGCTGTCATAATGGTAGCATATGCATAAGAAGGAAAACACGTCGACTTCTAAAAAGTAAACCACCAAAGCCATTATGAATTCGCCAATAAAAAGCAGTACCAAACAATAAGTTATTATATGTCAAAATATTTTTCAAATTTTGATAATAAAAATAAAAAAACAAAAGTAAATGAGAAAATCTAGAGTGGCGTTTACGTCTTGACATATAGGTCCACCTTATGAAACGACAACATTAAGTATTCAATGAGCACTCCAACAAGTCAGCAGTCTAAAAGAGAAGCGATATATATCAAAAGGACATTCCGACAAGTCGAAACATTTTGAAGCACATTGAAGAACACATCATTCAATCAAACTATCTTGATTCTGTCTTTGACTCTAATGATGAACTAAATAGACAGTCATTTTTTTCTGTTATCAGACATTGGGTGTGATACTGATTATTAAATTGCAAAAAGGGACGCTTTCTGCAGTAAAAAAACGTGTATTGTATTCATGAAATGCAATAAATTATTACTAGTCTTAAGAAGATTGGTGGCAGGTTGAAGCAAAGGAATTAGTTTGTTTAAAGCACATCTGCATTTAAAGAAATGGTTATTCATCCGTTCTCTCATTGAGAATTGAAGTTAATATATCTACTGTTGAAACTTTTCGTTTTATTTGTTTTTATCTTGAAGGGTATTTATTAATCAATCAATCATTTGTTCACACATTTTTGTCAATATCATGATATTTTATGAAACTGTCAAACAATTGAGAGGAATAGCTAGCTATAAAACCAGGTTAAATCCCCCTTTTCTTCATAACAAAATGCCTGAACCAAGTTAGGAATATGACAGTTGTAATCTATTCGTTTGATGTGTATGAGCTTTAGATTTTGCCGTTTGATTAAGTACTTTCCGTTATGAATTTTTCTCGGAATTCAATATTTTTGAGATTTTTCCAGAGCTTAATGTGAAATGGAGAAAACTTCCGACTGTCGAACATGCTATTAATCGAACACCTGAAAACAATTAAAAGTATCACAACCTTTTGACACGCCATATGATTTGCTAAATTGAGGGTTTCTGTAGCAGTTTGATAAATGTAGATTCTTACAATTGCATTTGGTGTGATAAGATGTTTATATACGTAAAATTTAAAGTTCAAAGCATAATTGCCATTCAGTTAAAATTATTGAAACTGTCGAGAGTGGGGAAACGTCCTGTTACTAGAGAATATGTGCTGGAATCTGATACTGTAATGAAGTCCAAAAACCTGTAGGCAAATATTATCCTACTTTGTACATTTGTCTGCAAAAAAGATGCGAGCATTCTATGATGCGACATCGGGTAGGTTGCCTTTATGTGAGACATCTAAATAGGAAATACAGAGGATGGCAAGAAAGTTGACGTCATAATTGAATTTTAATAAGTAAAAAACTTATGTCAACCGAACAACACTGGCATTGATCATTAAAAAATTATCGATCCGTTTAAAAAGGTATAAATTGAATGCGAGTTAGAGAAATATTTAATCAATTGAGTCATTTGTTTATCTACTTGTGAGGCAAGATGACATAGCTTGAGGTCAAGTCACAGTAACATCTTTTTACTTTTAGTTTTGACAAAATAGATCAGCAAAGTAACATAATCAAGATAAATTGAATAATTTGATGTATATTACTACAAAGAAACTTCCACAACTAATTTGGACTGTTTATCATTTCATAGTAATATAGTGTTGTGTACAAAGTTGTATACATTTTTCCCGAAATTTAATTTAAAAAAAATCATATATCATAAAATTCAGGTACCAACCTCATTAAGTTGCTTCTGTTTTCTTGCCGCAGTAGACATTTCTTTATGTCTTGCCCCTTCGTGTCATAAAAAGAGGACTGATTTCAATCCATCCATAAACCTTGGAGTTCTATACCTAAATGCATGTTAGGTATGCTTTTCTAAAATTGGGACATTTGATAAGCTATCAAAGTGCTCACATGGACTTTATCAATTCTAAATGATCAATTTAATATACATTAAACAATGGAAAACATTTAAACATATTACATTATTTACAACACAGATTATTTGATATCATTATTTAACAGTTCATTTTAAAAAAAGCTAAGTTTTTAAACTTGATAACACTGAAGACAATATTTAAAATCCCAAACATAATGGATGTGATCAGGGCATCGTGTCTTGCTTAATTATCTGTGAAGTACATATCTAAGGTTATCCCGACACCGTACTCTGCCAAAATCATATACAAAAATGACCTATTTTTAAATCATTAAGGTTAATGGTTCTAGTAAAGTGCTACTGTTCCAAAAAGACAAAAAAATCAGTTACATATTCAGTGAATAAGTTTAAGCATTCAGATTAAATAGAATTATAATCTTATACATGTATTCATTTAGATTAAGTCCCTCAACAAACTTTTGAAAAAAACCTTTTTGCATTTTTAATTTTTCAATATAAAAAAGAAGATGTGGTATGATTGCCAATGAGACAACTATCCACAAAAGACCAAAATACACAAACATTACCAACTATAGGTCATCGTACGGCCTTCAATAATGAGTAAAGCCCATACCGCATAGTCAGCTATAAAATGCCCCGATAAGACAATGTTAAACAATTCATACGAGAAAATTAATGGCCTTATTTTTGTAAGAAAATGAACGAAAAACAAATATGTAACACATAAACAAACAACAACCACTGAATTACAGGCTCCTGAATTTTTCAAGTCTCATAATGGTTTAAAAAAAAAACAAAAAAAAACATAACTGCACTCTTCAAATATACTTAAGGAAAAGCATTAAAAAGTAAGATCGACCTCATACAAGGAAAATTTAAAACGAAAATTCCATTAACTAATGGCATGCAGAATCAAATTAAATGTTCAGACACAATAACGAAAAGAAAACAACTGTCATAATAGTTATCAAAGGTACCAGGATTATAGTTTAGTACGCCAGACGCGCGTTTCGTCTACACAAGACTCATCAGTGACGCTCATATTTATAAAGCCAAATAAGTGCAAAGTTGAAGAGCATTGAGGATCCAAAGTTCCAAAAAGTTGTGCCAAATACGGCTAAGGTAATCTATGCCTGGAATAAGAAAATCCTTAGTTTTCGAAAAATTCAAAGTTTTGTAAACAGGAAATTTATAAAAATGACCACATTATTGATGTTCATGTAAACACCGAAGTGTTGACTACTGGGCTAGTGATACCAGCAGTGGTATCGACCCAGTGGTGTAAATAGTTATCAAAGGTACCAGAATTATAAATTAGTACGCCAGACGCGCGTTTCGTCTACATAAGACTCATCAGTGACGCTCATATCAAAATATTAATAAAGCCAAATAAGTTCAAAGTTGACATTTCCCTCATACAGAAAAGGCTGGCATTAAATAGTTTTATAGCAAGTTAAACCTCCCATTTGTATGCCAGTTGTTAAAAGTTCCGTTGTATGCCTTATATGGGAATTTTTAAAAACCAAAACTCAGTACTAATGTCAAAGACGAATGGAATATTCAATGCTGACATGGTATTCAATAATTGCAGGGGAGGAATATAACCAAAAAACAACTTTATGGATAATTAAAAAAAAGGGTTAGTTTGTAAAATCTAACAAATCTAAGGCTTTCAACCAAAGGAACAAGTAAATACAAAACTGCCATATTCCTGACTTGATACCTGCATTTTCCGGGAAAAAAAGCTGTGGGTTAAAGCTGGTTTCATAGATAGCTTAACCCTTCACTTTTAGACAAGTGCATAGTATCTTATTGTATTGACTACAATAGATATGTAAGCAAAAGAAACGGGAATAATTGGTAAAAATGTCAAGAAAGGGAAAGAGTAAATGTATTTGTATGGTCAAATCACAGAATGATACAACTTCAAATAAGGAGAACAGTAATGAAGAAATGTCCAAAGTCCTCCCTATCATTGTTTAATCGTTTGTATCTTCACACAAATTTAAGTTCCTACTTAATGAAGTCATGTTTACCTATTATAGATATAGGAAGATGTGGTGTGAGTGCCAATGAGACAACACTCCTTCCAAATAACCATTTATAAAAGTAAACCATTATAGGTCAATGTACGGCCTTCAACACGGAGCATTGGCTCACATCGAACAAAAAGCTTTAAAGGGTCCCAAAATTACAAGTGTAAAACCATTCAAAAACCAACGATCTAATCTGTAAAAAAAAAGGATAAACGAGAAACACGTATAAATTACATAAACAAGCGACAACTACTACACATCAGATTCCTGACTTAGGACAGGTGCAAACATTTGCCCTTTTGGTTTGTTCACGTATAGTCGTCAATGAAATTATGCGACTGTCATACAAGTGAGAGGTTTAGCTAGCTATGAAACCAGGTTTAATTCACCATTTTTTTTCACTAACTATGAACTATGATCCACATCCCATTCAACTCCATCGTCAATTAATTTTTTCCCTTCTCTGTGACGTGATGTGTTTTACCTTCATGCAATTCATGTAAATGAAAAATTGGATGTACCCACTAGGGGCATTTTTTTCGGTGTGAGCGTCTGTTTTTTTGTTCGTCCATTCGTCCCGCTTCCGGTTAAAAGTTTTTGGCTATAGTTTTTTGGTCAAGGTAGTTTTTGATGATTTCTAAAAAAAAAATAGAAACTTAGTACACATGTTCCTTATAATATTGGCAGGATCTTTCTAATTTGAGTGCCAAAACAGTGTTTTACTACAATTTCACGGTCTACTGAAAAAAGAAATATGAAAGTAGGAATTAGGGCATCCGTGTACTATGAACAATATTTTTCTTCAAATATTTAAGTTGTGTACAACTGAAATTGAAGCACATGAATTCAGCATGCATGATAAACTATAATGTAAGATGGAATACATTTGTATTAAACTGAATATGTTATCAAAGGTTATCAAAGGTACCTGGATTATAATATAGTACGCCAGACGCGCATATCGTCGATATAAAACTTATCAGTGACACTCAGATCAAAATAGTTATAAAGCCAAACAAGTACAAAGTTGAAGAGCGTTGAGGACCCAAAATTCCAAAGAGTTGTCCCAAATACGGCTAAGGTAATCTATTTATGTGATAAAAAAATCCTCAGTTTTTAGAAAAATTCAAAGTTTTATAAACATGAAATTCAAAAAAATGACCATATATAGTTATAAAACATGTCAAGGTGATATAGTCTGATATGAGTTGTGATATTTTGGAACGATGTTGAGATCTGCTGTCGAATAAAATTGGTAGTCATTTTTACGGCCTCCTTTTGCTTTAGGGGTCCCAACCCTTATACAGCTTTATTTCATATCGGTTGAGAATAAGATTCTCTTATTGGATAAAAAGGGGTCACATGACATTCATTAATCTGCAGTAATAAATTCCATCAGCCATTAACAGAACAATACGGACCAGAAAACCGGTCGTTAATGAACTTTTACATGATATGGACCGGTGGGGTGTGGTTTGCGTCTGATAATGACAGTTGGGGCGTGGTTTCCGTTTGATAATGACTGTTGGGCGTGGTTTCTCTGTTAATGACCGGTGGGGCGTGGTTTCTCTGTTTAGAAAGATGTACCTTTTATAAAACATGTTCCTGTTTTTAATAAGTACATTAAAGTTGTTGAATTGTTTATTATATTTTTTCGTTAATTGTTAAATTAAAGAGAACTTAATTAAGAATTTTATATACTGCAAAGTTATAAAGTTATATACTGCACTAAAATGAATGGCAGTATTACTACGACTTGTCTTCACTCTTTGCTATAGAAATCGTACAACTACTCAAGTTTGATTTAGGCGTTTTGAATTTATGAGAATTTTCCAAAACATGGTTTCTCAATGAAATAAACATAATAGTTCTTGAAAAACTGGTCATTATCGTGAAACATGGACTGCCCGTAGGACAGTGGTATTGACTGCGCCAGCGATAATGACCTCGCCTTCGGCTCAGTCATTATCTCTATCTTAGTCAATACCACTGTCCTGTGGGCAGTCCATATATCACGATAATGACCAGTTTTTCAAGAACTATTATATAAATATTAAACTATCATAAACCCCAAACCTTACCCTAACCATAAGACTAGCCCCAACCATAAAACCTTATCCTAACCTAAAGCATCCCCTAACATAACTGTTTACATAAATGCACCTTAACATAAAAATGTATTTGGACTCTTAAAGAAAAAGAAAGACATGTTTATTTATTTCTCGATTTGCATTAGTTTGAAATGAAGTCATTTTTGTCTTGAACAGATACTAAAGAGTTATTTTTTAATACTTTATCTAACGAGATTTAAAATCAAGCGCCGATGTACCTTTAAAGATCGGCGCAGTACGAGCAATTTAAAAACCTTTATATATTCAAAGGCTTTTAGTGCGGTGACAGAAGTGTAAAAAGTAGTCTAGATCGCGAGTTTAATCTCCCCAAATAACACACGACTAAAAATGGTCTTAACTTAAAGACAAATATGTCTTCTTAAGTTTTTGCCCTGTCGTCAGAATTTCGTATGGTCACATTTTTCTAAAAAGTCGTTTTAGTGACTAGTAGTATATTGGAGAGTTTCAACCCCCCTTTTTCAAAATGAAAAATTGTGTATGTTCACTTACATTTAACTGAATTAGTTTTTCCTGAAGCTATTTTCATATATCGAAATATTCTATTTAGTATTTCATTTTCTTATACTCTATAAAATTTGCGAAGTTAAGACTGTTAAAAATTGAGGTATTTTTAATTGCAAATTCAGACACAAACTTTAGTTTCTTCTTCATAGTAGCAATAAAAATTGTTCCATAATATTTTTAGCATATAGTATTTCATAAAAATAATCAGTGATAAAAATTTCAGAACCAAACTATGAAAAAAAACTTAAGAAATCAATGGAAAAAGAATGGAATAAAAAACTTCAATTTCAACACGGAACTTAATCACTTGCCTTCCGTCACATTTTGTATATTAGTCAATAATTTGCTCTAAACTGATATATGATATTACTACCTCTTCGCTAGTATATACACATATTTGCACTATTATATGCTACATTCTTTGTTTGTATGTGTTTATATTCTCTGTTTTTTTGTTATAAAACATTAAATATACTTTGTCAGAAAAGTCTAATTGTAAAATCAAAATAATTAACGGATAGTTTCAGTAAATATTCCGTGATATGTCAAGTATGTTTCAACTTGCTCCAGTAAGTCCAAAGAAAAGACAAAAGTTGTTAAATTTTATGCAGTGCTTGCTTTGCAAAGAAAAGAAAAAATGGACTGAAATTTTGAGTCAATTTCCCAGTATAGGAAAGTCGATTTTTGTATCTGTATTGAATAAAAGATTAGATGAGGTGAACATCAAACTGTTTCATGCGAAAGCTGTTAATTTACAGAACTCCGTGCAGGCTGTGTATCATTGTTCATGCTTCAAAAGTTACACAAGTAAACATATTTGTCCCCCTTTTAGAGCGAGGAAGCTTCTTATCTGATATTTAATGACGACATACAATTATCGGACTGTTGTCCCTCAGTTTTGGGTATGCGTACGCGTTCTAGAATGCAGTCGTTTAACTGGAGCGCTTACAAGTATATTTTGTTGCAACAAAACATTTTAGAAAGATAAAAAACTACTCAAGTTTGAATCAGATGAGCGTATTAAGAATGTTTTAACCGTGTCAAATAAAGTTAAAGTTGAAATAGTTTCCCGTCCATCTTTAAAACTTCTTGAGCACTCTGTCATTTTGGTTGCATTACAAATTATTTGCTAAAAACGAAAAAAAAGCAGATATCTCAGATCACGATACTGCTTTTACTAATTTTATTTTGGCAATTGCCAACGATGTAATGGCCATTCCTCATGACACCGTTACTAGATAAATATACTACTTAGTAGTAGATCTTTTCTTCCAGCTGTTTCTAATTTAAAATATTCTACTTAAAATGCAGTCTTAACTCATTGATTTCTATAGAAATTCAGTTGTCAAACAACTTCAACAAGTTCAAGGCAAATATAACAATATTTTGTAGCAAAATAACTATTTGAGATGCCATATGTATCAGCTGTTAGTTGATTAAAAACTGAACTCAAAATTTTTATGTCAAATGTAATAGACACAAATAACGGACAGATATGTCATTCCACTGCAAGTATACAATAGAAAAGACAGCTCTACAAACTCTACAGAAGTATACCCAACTTCGGATGAATTGTCTCTTTCTTCTTCAATTCAGTCAATGCCTTCGTCTTTATTGCAATTCATTTTATGGTAACTCAAAGAAACTGCATAGCCAAGACTATTCTCAGGAAATGGCATCACAGAAATTGCGTAATTGCTTAAGCAATTGTTGGGTCAACCGTTTGTGTGACCATTTTTTTTACTCCTTTTCATTTAGGATTGGCTTTACAAATGTACCATGATTTTGGTCCGAAACACCTTGTTGAAATATTGAATGCCAATGGATTTTATGCTTCTTTAAGTAGAGTGCGACGCTACATCTAATGTGTTGCCAACCATGAAATTGAGCGAAATCAAGATAGTGTGTATGTCTCATGCATAATGTTTCCCCATCATCTTTGCAGACAAGCATATGGATGTCATCTTAACCCCATTTTAGATCTCTGTTAAATCTTCAAAGTTGGATGAATTGAAAGGGACAGTTTGAAGCTGGTATTTCTTTGGGAACAAGTGTCTTCGGACTTCCTACAATACCTTGTCTGTACTTGTAAAGAAAAACTCTAAATCACGTGTTTGCTTTGAGCAGAACCTTTCATGTGTGCATACCTGTGGCCATGATGAAATGTATAGAAATATTAAAAACATGTCTTGTGACGGTTGGTGAAAATGAAGATGATGGAGATAACGGTTGATTAGGTACAGAGCTTGTTGAACTGAACACATGGTCCCAGCCCCCGGGTTTGGGGAGTGTTGGCGTGCCCTTAAAAAAGTCAAACCCCGCCACATTCTGTTTGTGTCTGTTTCAAGTCACGAGACGGTAATGCAGTGTTTGTCGTATGTTTCTATATACTATATTTTTTTGTTTCCTATTCATTTTGTACATCAATCAGGTCGAGAGATTTTTCGTTTGTTTTACAATATTCATTTCGTTAATTGAAGACTATGCAGTATACATTTTACTCATTGTTGAAGCCCGTACTGGACGTATTGGTAATTTATGTCTCATTTGGAGGGTTGCCTCATTTGCAATCAAATCACATCTTCTTTTTTTATATGGAATACTTTTGAAGTTTGTGGTACGTTGCAAGGAAAAAAAGGGGGGATATAGGTACAAAACTTATAATGTAATAGATATTAACCAGAGTAAAATACGCAACAACAGATAAAACTATATGGAAGCAGTAATAATAGTGAAAAAAAAAACAAAAGCAACGAATAGTCTATAATAAAACCTGAAGTATCCGCAATTCAATTTGAGGTCATATTTGACTGTAGTGTTCTATTGCTTTGATTTGATACCTCACCCAATATGATAGTTTAAAAAATAATTTTAAAGTATTGTCCTGCATGACACTTGATTTTTACCTGAAATTGAAATTTTTCAAAAGGTTAAGGTGCTCTAAACATTTTATAGGTTGAAAACTTAATTTTTGAAGTTTTGTTTATAAAACGTCGTTTTAGGTTTTTTTTGATAAAATAAATCTTATTGATTAAGGTTTATGTATAATAAAAAACATTAATAAAGCCAAAACAGTATCGTTTGTATTTATGTAGAGTTTAGAAATAGAAAAAAATGTCAAAATTGAAACCCTCCCAAATTTTCACAGATTTTCACATATGACCTTTGACCTCAATTTAAAAAAATTGTGACCATACCAAGTCCTGACGACAGGCATATTATAATAGTAAACGATTTTCTCTTTCCATTGATATATTATATAGGTGTGTGTTCGGTGGGGAGATCAAATTCAAAAAAATCTACCTTCAGTCACCGCACTATTTCATTGCTTCCTAAAAATAAGACTTACTGTCGTCTAAATTATCTGCATAGGGATGGAAACACCATCTTCCATAGATTTGATTAATAAATGGTTAAATGATCAAATATTATCTCTTTGAGGTGTTACCGAGGAATCACTCATTTAGTCGATACAGTTATTGCGAAAGAGGGGATAAAAATGTCACAAATGTCCCCAAAATAATAGTAGAAATGCAATTCCATTTGAGGTACATCTTTTCTAAAACAATTGACAATATTTTGATAAAACTGAAAGAAAAACAGTTTTAGTGAACAAAAAAAATCGCGTCAATAATTTTTAGAATTAATGAAATATGTGAAAAACAAACTTGATATAATGTACTTTTTTAAATTATTATTCTTTTAAGTCTTCTATATTGATATTGCAAACCAACTGACATGTCGAAGCCCCTTAAAGTTGACTATACGATATTGATTTTGCTTATTGGTGAAGGCCTGACTGTGACATGTAGTTCCTTCTTTTGGACTTACGCAGGTAGTTGTCTCATTGGCAATCATAGTGCTTCTCGCTTTTTATAGTAAGTACCGTCGAGTACTTTCCGCTATTCAAAATAGTTGAGTCTAATAAAACTAATTCGATCCACACTAATGTTTACATGTCCGTCTCAGTTCTGATACTTTTTTCGCAACAAGCTTTTGTTAGACGTCGTGATTATTTTTCCAGTTATTTTATCACAATTTCTCTACATTATCATATAATTACGGGAATATCTTACGAATAAAGGCAGCAAAAGTTTACCGGTGTTCAAAAGTCATAAATCTATTGATAGAAAATAAATCCGGGTTACAAACTAAAACCGATGGAAAAACAACAACGATAAGGGGCAAACAGAGGAACAACAGGAACACTGAGGTGAAACACAAACAAACACTTACTTACATAGAAAGGAACTATTTAATAACAAATGCCATATTCCTGACTTGGTACTGAATATTTTAAGAAAAAATGCTAGGTTGAACCTGGGGTTTGTTTTTTTTGGCTGACCAAACCTGCCACTTCAAGGCATTGTGAAAAATAAAGCTAAAATGACAAATAAACGTGACAAAAATACAGCACACACTCATGCAAAAAAATTAATCCAATAAAAACGCACAAACAAATCATATTATATTCGACACAACATGCAAACCACAGAACAACGAACATATCCCATCAACGATAAACACCAAAAGTATGAGTAACATTCGCGTTATTCTACAAGGGACATTCAAGAACCCTGTATGTGGTCGGACAGACAAACTTATTGCCAGGGGAAGATATTTCCCGGACTTTACGAGCGGGCTCAAAAAACAAAGCTAACAAGTTTGCACCATCTACGCTTTAATTCAAAAGCTCCTTATGAAATTAATTTCAATTGTGGCAGAGTTTCTTTTCGTGCTAGCTCATTCTGCACGTACACCATGGATCTATTTAGAGCTAACAGAACTTTGACAGTGATTGCCATAAACAACATGATCAAGAAAGCTAACATTAAAATAACTATGATTTCTTTTGACCAAATGGATTCTTCTGATAGTATTTTCTTAGTTGGACGTCTAACATCCTTTTGCTCTGGTACCTTCTCGTCCTCTTTAAATCCAGGTTCCTGGTAACCTTTCTTTACAATATGATCATTGTCTGGATTACCCGGTAATTCATCTAGGAGTTAAATAAGTATTCAATTAAAGTATAACTGTATGATTATTCATTATTATTACTGTAAAATGCTTGAAATAAAATTCACGAACAATTCTGTATGGTTTTATCAGAGCGTACATGTTATTAAAGAAGGTCTAGGCCAAAATAAATTAGTTCTTTTTTATTCCTACAAATGTATGTGACGTTATCATTAAACTGTTAGTTATGACTTTCGTGTGCATATAAACAGTTTGTTCTTGCATCACTTTCACCATAACCAGATACAAATGTATGCTTGGTGTTGAGTGTAAACAAACAAAGAGTTGTGAGACCAAAATAACGAAAAGTTCATAAACAGAACAGAAACCCGACAAGGATTAATATTACATAAGGTTTTCTCACACTTAGAAAATGCTTTCAGGAAACGGCATTAGCTCCAACACACAATTTAACTTATTTTTAAAAGAAGTTATCAATATCAGGTTTAAACTTTTAAATGTTCCACTTCAATATTCTATTTTCTTGATAAGACATTTTACCTTTAATATAACCATCTTGCTGTTCTAAAGCCTGTATTTCTAAAGCCTGTAAAGTATCTCCATCTAAATAGGGTTTCGCTTCTAAAACTTTGTCCTTAGGAATGTATATTGTTTCCGAATAGTGAGGCTCTCTCACGGCATATGTGTCTCTCTTCTTTCTAGTAGATTTGATTGTACACGAACTCTGCAAAAATACAAGATGAAGTCCGCTTTTAAAGATATAAACAAAAGTGGCAAAAAAGAAAAAGTAAACCGTCTTACACTTTATATTTATTTGTAGAATAATGCGTTGTTACATCTTTGTTTTTCGTTCATTATTTGTATATCAATTACATGCTGCAAGTTTTCTTGTTCGAAAAAAGAAAAATCACAAAAATACTGAACTCCGAGGAAAATTCAAAAAGGAAAGTCCAAAATTAAAAGGCACAAATCAAAAGTCCAACACATCAAACGAATGGATAACAACTGTCATATTCCTGACTTGGTACAGGCATTTTCTAATGTAGAAAATGGTGGATTGAACCTGGGTTTATAGCTAGATAAACCTCTCACTTGTATGACAGTCGTATCAAATTCCATAACATTGTCAACGATGTATGAACAAAACAAACATACTCAAAGAGTAAAAATGTCAAAAATAGGGGTACAGCAGTCAATATTGTGTTATCACTGTAAAAATCACTGTAAAAACAACAAATGTAACGAAGAAGCACAAAAAGGCATGCGTCAAAATTAACATACTCATTTTGTTTATCTTAGGCCGTGTTCACACCAAACGCCATGTAGAGTAAACATGTTTACAATTAGTTTAGTGTAGTGTACACTGGTTTCGCATTACATTTGTTCACATCTATACACCTTGTTTAGCTACCTGTACATAAGATTTGTTCCCACTTGTAAACTATATATGTCATTTAAATGTTCATTACGTAGAACTGAATTCAAAATTTTTGGACAATTTTTCTAGCGGTAAGGGAACAACCCGTTGACTTCAAAAGGGGGTGAGGGGTAGGAATGGAAATATTTCGATCCCCAATTTGATAAAAAAAAAAAAAAAAATGGTCATACAGATGATAAAAAAATATTCTGAATCAAGAGTTTCCCCATACATTATAGTGTTAAATATTGAAAAAAAAAAGGATTTGATTACCAGCATCGAAAAAAAGGAATAAAAACGTACGCGCGAAAAAAAATCTGACTCAGATAAAAAAAATTAACCCTCCCCCTTTTTTTAAGTTAAGTGGTTGCTACTTTATGAAAGCCATTTTTATAATTTGCAGTAGTTTGAATATACTAGAGATGTCCCGATTACGCATTAGAAAACGTTAGCTGCAGCAGCGTGCTTACAGTCGAAAAAAAGGATTGAGATTTTAGGGATCACGACATTTTTATCTTTTCTGTTTGTTTCAAATGGTATTTCTTCTCCAAGGAGTATTTGGTAAAAGAATAGGGTAACGCTTTATTTATTTATTTCAAATGTTATTTTTACGGATCTGAGATACTAGACAAACATATCATTTACCTCACACTTTTTAGTCATGTATTTATGCGTGAATCGTTGTTTGAGTAATGACCAGTGGCGAATATTTCTGTGTACGTCAAGTCGATTCGGGAATACCTTTTTAAATGAATTGGGCAGCAACTATTTACTTCAGTTTTTTTGGGGGGAGGGGGAGCGGAGGTTAGGGGGGGGGGGGGGGGGGGGGGGGTGAGCTATTGATTTTTTTCAGGACAAATTTTGGTGACAAGTCGAAATCAATTTAAGCATTATATATAGTGGCAGCAGAGGGTTAAGTAAACAAATTTTTTTTCAGGGCCAAAAACTGGAAACATTTTTTGTTTTCAAAACAAAATCCATAGCTCAACACCCCACCCCTTGCCTTTATGTTTATACTAAACTATAATAGAACACCCCCCCCCCCCCCCCCGAAAATCAATTGTTTGCTGCCTTATGGGTTCGGCAATGATGCTGCTTTGAGTCTTGATCAGGGGTTAATAAAGTACGTTAATTTTTTTTAACAAAAAAAATCTGTAAAATTTTAACAACAGTTTCTGTAAAGAACTATACTTATAGATTATCGTTGATCATCTCAACGAGATTGATTTTCTCGCTTGAGCTGGTACAGCGAAAGTGAGAAAATCAATCGAGTTGAGATGACCAATGATAATCTGTTTATCGCTATTTTACCTATGACGACGTTGTCAATTTCATGTCAATTTCGTTAGTAACGCCACGTGGCTCCTTAGTTTTTGGCGATAATTTTTCCATCTCAAGCGAGAAGCATGATATGAAAATTATCACAAAAAAAGATCAAAGGAAAAATGCACAAAATAGCGATAACAATAATTATTAAAAATATCAATTTTACCCAAAAATAGTTTCCTCCTTAAATATATACACGGTAAAACTATCTAGTTTTGTGTACACCTAACCTACACAAGGCCTACATGGACTATCGACTGTGTGTAGATAAAACATGATTTAAACTACATGTAAAAATTGAGATTTATCAATAGAAACGCAATTGTGTTTAGTTTACGTGTGAGTTATACTAACACAACACCGAATTTAGGTCAATGTGAACACGGCCTTATACGACTTTATTAATGTATGTAAAGTCTACCCGTAAAGGATGGAAGGTTTTCAGTACTGGTGTCAAATTGCGCGTTTGAAATTCGCACAGGTAGACATAAAATAATGTTGTCGTTCAAAGTATGACGGCATACGTAAATGCAAAGTCACGTAAAGTAGATATAAAAAACAGACTCAACAGTAAAAGTCATTATAATAAATAAAATAATTGTGTGGTTCAAGGTATGACGGGATACATAAGTAAAGATTCACGTCAAATGTATATCATAAAAAAAACAGACTTAACAGAAAAAGTAGTATTATAGAATAAAATAGTTTTTTCATTAAAAGTATGTCAAGATCCATAAGTAAAAGTGATATTAATAAAAAAAAAAAAATTGTCGTTCAAAGTATGATGTTTTACGTAAGCACAGAGTCACGTCAAATGAATATCTCAAGAAACTGACTTAACAGTAAAGGTAATATTAATAAAGCCAAATAAAAGAATACTATAACACGTTATTAAGATGATAACAAACGTCAGTACGCAAAATCTATACTTCAAGACCATCTTGTATTGTTTGTGAAGTTGATACGGAATATTTATCAACAAGTTCATGGTATTTTCTGATGAACTTTTTTAGAAAAAGGACGAGACGTTCTTTGACATACCCCTGGTTCATCAACTTTCTGCTCAGACACTGGTGACATTTTACAAAGTCCGAATATGAGCTGCAAGCTCTTGAATACAGAATAAGTTGGGAAATGTATATTCCATATGCAGGTGAAGTTGGTATATTACTACTAAGGTGGGGGAATTTGATAATTTCAAAATTAAAATCGTCTCGTTTGTCAAATATTCTGGTACTGAGATGACTGTGTATGTCAAATTCGAGGTATAAGTCTAAAAATGAGGCGCAGGAAGCCGTGTCTGTAATCTCTTTAATTTCTAGTTCTGGTGGGTATATTAATGAAATCCAATCAGAAAAGTTCGGATTGTTAATGGAAAGAACATCATCAAAATATCTGAAAGTGAAATTAAATAACCTGGCTTCTTTGATCTTCTTGTTTTTGACAAGTGTCTGAAGGAACTCCGATTCATATGAAAATAAGAAGAGGTCGGCAAGGAGAGGCGCACAGTTCGTTCCCATAGGAATGCCAACAATTTGTTGAAAAAAGTCTACCTCCAAATTCAACAAATATGTTGTCAATAAGAAACTCCATCATACTGATCACTTGGTCCTCTGTGTAGTATGTTTTACCCTTTTGTTCTTTATTAACAAAATATGCCTTATGGTATCCCAAAGTGGTAGATTTATAGCGTATGCTACCATTTTTATGATGAAAAGCATTGTGGATTACTTATTTTAGACGGTTTTTCAATTTCACATGTGGAATGGTTGAATACAAGGTTGAAAAATCAAAAGTTTTAAGGAAAATAATTTCAGAAAAAGACCGAGATTTAAAATTATCCAGAAGTTCTTTAGAGTTTTTAAGTATCCACATATGGTTAATACCACTACGCGAGTAAACAGTTTCACAGTATATCTGAAGATCCTCTTTAACTGCGGACAGAATTTTAGTCAATCTAATGGACAATTCTTTAGTAGAACATGCAGATGAGCCGGCAATGTACCGTTGTGTGTACGGAATTTTGTGAAGTTTAGGTATCCAATACAAACAACGTAAGTCCTCCGATTTATTGTTCAATGCAATGTTCATAGAAGCCATGAAGGACTTATGATTCGCCAAAATCTCATCCTTGTCAAATGATATGTTTTTTGTATGTGGGATTACCTGAGTACTCATTTATTCCTAATTCTTTTATAAGACATTTTACAGCCTCTTTGTCACTGAAAATGGACTAAGGTCGATCATTCACACAGTTTTTCAACTTATAAATGCGACGTTTTATCAGAGACCTGATTGTTTTGACCCATTCTGACAAAGTGTCCAGTTGAACTTCTTCTCGTTTAGCCCATGCTCTGGCGTAGTCCTCAATGGATCCAAATTTTTTTTGAAGTTATGGTTCCAATTGATGTGTTGGGGTTCTCTAAACTTAGGTCGACGAGAAATCACCATACGGAGATTTTCATGTTGAATTATGTTTTGATCCCCAGTAATAACATGGCCAGAGGGGCTGTAATTGTAAGGCGAGTGGGAACAGTCACATGTCAGAGGTTTTACATGTTTACATGAATCATTTCAGGGCTTTTTGTAGCCGACTATGTGGTATGGGCTTGGTCATCGTTGAAGGCTTCAGTTGTTAATTTCTGTGTCGTTGGTTTCTTGTGGAGAGTTGTCTCATAGGCAATCATATCACATCTTTCTTTATATAATTGGGCAAATGCCTCATTTATTTCAAGCTTATTTAAAATAACATAAATCACCAAGACATTAGTCACAGTAACGATAATTAATTTATATAAGCGAATACGTAACGGTAATTAATTCATATAAACGAATACGTAACGATAATTAATTTGCATAAACGAATACGTAACGGTAATTTATTTATATAAACGAATACGTAACGGTAATTTATTTATATATATAGATTCTACCACTGCATCTAGTGTAATACGGTATTTATCCACTCGAGACAGTTAAATTTTCAAATGTAAAACGCGAAGCTTAGTCGAGCGTTTTAAATGTTTAAAATATAACTGTCGAGAGTGGATAAATATCGTATTACACGAGATTTGGTGGTGGAATCTGTTTCTCTAATACGCAGGAAAACTTATTCCTTCTTTACGACTGATCTGCAAAAAGATGTGTTCTTTCTTTGTGACGTCATCAGGTATGGTCGTCTTTTTTCATGCCGTCACAATAGGAAATTCAGAGAAAAGCAAGAAAATTAAACGTCATAATCGGATATTTATCAATGAAGAACTGATATCAAACAAACCACACGTTGGTTAATTTTTTTTTATACAATGGGTGCAGAAAGGGATAAATTGATGAAGTATTAGAGAAAAACGAATACGTAACGGTAATTTATTTATATAAACGAATAATTTAATTTTGGATGTAACGCGTCTTCTGATTGGCTGACGTTATTTTGTTATGAGCCCAAAGACATAATTTAGTCATGTGACCGTGACGTCATCAACGTTTTTTCATGGTTTTCTAAGGTTTAAAACAACAATTTGATTTGGTTGGGTGAAGTAAAAGTGAAACTGAAAGCTACTGATTACTGATGATATCCCGGTGTTATATAGCTATTCTTCCCCCATGCCAGTTTTTCCCCCGGGGGAAAGACTGGCATGAGCCAATATTTCCCCCGTGGAAAGTTTGGATCATTGCCATTCTTCCCCCGCGGAAAATTGACAATACGTATACATATAGTCACTTTTCCCCCATGCCAATCTTTCCCCCCTATATTATAGATATCACTGTAGATATATACACGTCTGAAAATTAACCCGAACAGTGTTAGAAATAGGTTTATAGATACAAATTTTTAGTTCTTTTACATAAACAAAAGTCTGTCTGCAGGTTTATCAGTCTATCTATGTTTCAACTAATCTGTCTTTCTTTGTGTCCCCTAGTCTTTATACATTCTCAACTGCATGTCTGTCTGTATGTCGACAAGTCTGTCTACATATTCACCCGTCTGTTCACATGTTTACCAGTCTTTCTACATATTCAACCGTCTGTTCAAATGTTTACCAGTCTGTCTACATATTCACCCGTCTGTTCACATGTTTACCAGTCTTTCTACATATTCAACCGTCTGTTCAAATGTTTACCAGTCTGTCTACATATTCACCCGTCTGTTCACATGTTTACCAGTCTTTCTACATATTCAACCGTCTGTTCAAATGTTTACCAGTCTGTCTACATATTCACCCGTCTGTTCACATGTTTACCAGTCTTTCTACATATTCAACCGTCTGTTCAAATGTTTACCAGTCTGTCTACATATTCAACCGTCTGTTCACATGTTTACCAGTCTGTCTACATATTCACCCGTCTGTTCAAATGTTTACCAGTCTTTCTACACATTCAACCGTTTGTTCAAATGTTTACCAGTCTGTCTACATATTCAACCGTCTGTTCACATGTTTACCAGTCTGTCTACATATTCACCCGTCTGTTCAAATGTTTACCAGTCTGTCTACATATTCACCCGTCTGTTCACATGTTTACCAGTCTATCTACATATTCACCCGTCTGTTCAAATGTTTACCAGTCTGTCTACATATTCACCCGTCTGTTCAAATGTTTACCAGTCTGTCTACATATTCAACCGTCTGTTCAAATGTTTACCAGTCTGTCTACATATTCATCCGTCTGTTCACATGTTCACCAGTCTGTCTATGCTCACTAGTCCGTCTATATTTTCACTAGCTTTGAAATAAGTTTCAGTAACTGCGAGTACTTTTATTTCGGTGTTTTGTTTCTATTGTTTTTATGTAAGTGATTATTGTGCAACGTATCAACATTTTTAGTGAAGCCAATTTCAACTGATATTTTTTTTCTTGCGGTGTGCTGTCCTAGGTTGGGTTCATTGGGGAGGGTTGAGTTTATGGCCATCACATTGTTTATGCACCAATGCCCATTCGAAAGCCAGGAACATGTAGTACCGGTTAAAGTGGTTATTGTTGGTTCATGTCGTTTGAGTTTGGGTTTTTTGTAATTTTTTTTGTAATCAATAAGCCTGTTAGTTTTGTTTGTTTTGTTCCCTTATTTGTATGGTCGGAGCATTTTATAGCCGACTATATATGGGTTTTTTTCTTTTGGAGGCCGTACGGTGGCCTTTTATTACTTACTACCAGGTCCGTGTAACTCCGGTGGATATTTGTATCATAAGTGCTAGATCGTGGTCGACCCTATATATACACCTCTCCCCTAGGTTTGATGAAGTTTCACACTTATCAGACTTCTTCTTCTGAATGAAAGCTTAAAGGCGATGAGTATTTTTCTCTATCCATGCCTTTGATGGGTACTTTTACCTTGTGGTACAAAAATGATTTATCATGTAAAGTCAAAATCTTCAAACTGACCAGAAGTGGTTGTATTCAGTAGGTCAATGATACCAAGGGTTCACGATTGAGAATGGATGTGATCACTGCATCAGAATGTGCTTCGTGTGTATGTATACATGGTGTATATAAATACATATCAATTTATATTAATACGATGAAGCTTTGGTACCGCTAAACTAATCAAAAAAGATAATATTCTTTTTTCAGGATAAAAATTTCTAACTGACGTCGCCGACGTTATAAGTTTATAAAGGGGAAAAAATAGCTTATCATGCCGCAAAGGGGAAAAATTGGCCTGATCCTCGTTTTCCCCCTATAACGTTGAGGGGGAAAAGTTGGATCATGCCAATTTTTCCGCGGGGAAATATTGGATCGATCCAGTTTTTCCCCCCGGAAAAATTGGCATGGGGGAAGAATGGCTATAGGACACCGGCTCAAATACGTGCCAGTTAACAGGAAGTTGCTGAGTAATGAATCGGAAAACGCATTACACGAGATAGCTGACTAATGTAAACCCTAAACCAAATTTCCACGAGAATGATGCAACGAGAAATATTCATGGGACGGAGCGGATGGATTGACAAATGGACGGATGGATGGATAAACGGACAGACAAAGGTAATAGTATACAGTAAACCCCCACTTTTTTAAAGCCGGGGTACAGTGGCGGATCCAGAACTTTTCTTAAAAGGGGGGTCTCCAGTCATGCTTCAGTAATTTCCTATATAATCAACCAAATCCTTCCACGAAAGTTCCCCCCTGGACCCGCCTATGGGGTATAATGATAAAACATCCTTCCTTAAAAAAAATCAGTTATTTCAGGCAAATTCAACATTCTTCACAAAATGCAATAACGTGTTACAATTTTTGTTCTATGATTGTGCGTTAGAAACTACTCGGACTTGTTTAAATTATTTACTCCCGTTTGAAACTGCTCGGACTTGTTTAAATTACTTACTTCCGTTTGATACTCCTCGGATTTGTTCAAATAATTACTTCCGTTTGAAACTACTCGGACTTGTTTAAATTACTTACTTCCGTTTGATACTCCTCGGATTTGTTTAAATAATTACTTCCGTTTGATACTCCTCGGACTTGTTTAAATAATTACTTCCGTTTGAAACTACTCGGACTTGTTTAAATTACTTACTTCCGTTTGATACTCCTCGGACTTGTTTAAATAATTACTTCCGTTTGAAACTACTCGGACTTGTTTAAATTACTTACTTCCGTTTGATACTCCTCGGACTTGTTTAAATAATTACTTCCGTTTGAAACTACTCGGACTTGTTTAAATTACTTACTTCCGTTTGATACTCCTCGGACTTGTTTAAATAATTACTTCCGTTTGAAACTACTCGGACTTGTTTAAATTACTTACTTCCGTTTGATACTCCTCGGATTTGTTTAAATAATTACTTCCGTTTGAAACTACTCGGACTTGTTTAAATTACTTACTCCATCACACGGTGTCCGACAGACCACAAATGAGCAATCATATGTCATTGTATTCCCACCAGCAGTACGGAACATTTCAAATACAGGGCTTAAAGCAACTTTACCAGTTGTTATAAAGCCTGCATCCGATTTAAACAAGCTCCCTTGTCCACATCTGTAAAAAGGAAATGAAAAATTCAAGTCTACTTTTCCCTGTAGTTTTAATACAATACACTATTATTTCATTGAATGGTTTACGTTTTTTTTAATAGTTGGTCATTTCATGCATATAAATCCTTGAAAATAGTTATCGTTTACATTAGTTTCTTAGTGCAGACCAAATGAAGTAGGTTCTTAAAATTGAACAATTGGAACACTTTAATGCAGAAATAAGAAGATGTGTTATAATAGCAAATAAGACAACTTTAGTCTAAATTCAACAAATAAAGATAGTCGGTAAGATAAATTCGTTACAAAATGTGCTAGTGACCTAATATGATATATACAGGGTAAGTAAATTTACTGACCCTCTATATATCATATTCGCTCTCATCCCATATGGAATTTACTGACCCTGTATATATCATATTAGGTCACTAACACACTATGTAACTAATAAAGCCCCGCCTCCCTACTAACCTAATATGTAATATACACGGTCACCACGAGGTCGCTTTTAACCAATCATATTCCTAGAAATGTATAGGAGGTAAGATAAATATATTTACCCAGCGGTTAATATCGGATATTTGTATGCTGTTCCTGTAGCACTACATGACAATGTCTGAAAACCCTGCTCATCTGAAGAGTTACCTGTTAAATATGTCAATGTTATAAGATATGGGGATAGACACAATGCATTATCACTGAATAAGTATACATTTTTGTTAAGGGGTCAGCTGAAGCACGCCTTCGGCTGCGGGATTATCTCGCTTGTTGAAGACCCATTGGTGGCATTTTGGCTGTTATCTGCTCTTTGTTGAAGACCCATTGGTGGCATTTTGGCTGTTATCTGCTCTTTGGTCGGGTTGATTATCTCGCTTGTTGAAGACTTATTGGTGGCATTCGGCTGTTATCTGCTCTTTGGTCTAGTTGATTATATCTCGCTTGTTGAAGACCTATTGGTGACATTCGGCTGTTATCTGCTCTTTGGTTGGGTTGTCGCCTCTTAAACAAATACCCCATTTTCATTCTCAATATTCTTTACATTACATGTTTGACGTATAGTAATAACATGTAACTAATGTATCAAATCGTTAAGTGTACGTATAGTAATTACATGTAACTAACGTATCAAATGGTCAAGTTTTCACAAAATCACTGATTTATTGAAGCTATCATTGTTATATAACTACATTAGATGTGCGTTTCACTATAATTCGATATTCTGATTGGCTAACTGCACATCACGTGTTATTCCTTAAGCAATTACATTACTCAATAAAACTTTTCATTCATGATAACACGAGGTCCCACAATAAAGTGCTTAGGTGAATTAAATAAAAAGTTGATAAAATTCGTGTTTTTATGATCCTTGCTAAAAAATGTTATAATAAGTATTGAATGCTTCTTTTTGTTACTTCATAGGGTTGTAAAAGAGTTGACCGTGCGCACGTTTTTAGAATGAACCGCTTCCGCGCTTCATACCAAAGTACTTCAGTCAACGCTTTTATAACCCCAGTGAAGTTACAAAAAGAAGAATTCAATTCTTTAATGATGTTTCTGTTCGCTTGCAATAATGTTAAAAACAATAACTTAATAATAACGATAATATTGCCAATGATAATATTTTGTAATGCTGTTGACAGAATACTTACCAACAAGAACGGCTTTTAATTTTACAATTTTACCAATCAGGATATTTCCCGTAATACAGTTATTATTGAGATCCGCCACACAGATATTTATTGTAGATTGACTGGTTTCCGCCAAATGCTGTTCAATCTGTTTTACTGGGACCTTACTGAAAATTCACCAATTAATATTCTCAATAAATTTGAAATGATTGGTAGAACTTGAATGAGAGGTTTTATATGCACATGGTAAAAACAGCAGTAATATATTTATTCAACGGCTGTTTTCTTAGTTTTACGATTAATCAGTTTTTCAAATGTGTGATTTCAAGACTTCTTGCTTGCCAATCGTAACCCAGCCGTACATTGGCCATTATAACTTATGATATTTTTTTATTTGCATGCGTATCCGCAATCTATTATTCCCATGAAGCCGGCTATATATATATTATCTAATGACGCTTCGTACTTTTTAACGGAAACGACAATGTATTTGTGTTAATTCAGTTTTGAAAACAGTAGATATGTTGGCGGTGCCACAGGATTTAAATTCGAACTAGACAATTGATAGAATGACGTCCATTATCACAGAACTATTATAGTACATATTGTTACTGATGCTCGTCTATGGGTGCGAGATTTTCTCGCTGTTAAGATCCATAGTTGGCCTTTGGCTGTTTGACAAACTTTGAACGTCAATCTAATTAAAATATTGATCTCTGCATCTAATTAAAATATTGATCTCTGATTACGTTATACTGCATATGAGCTCATATGCAGTATAACGTAATCAGAGATCATCATATGCAGTATAACGTAATCAGAGATCATCTCTGAACGTAATCAGAGATCATCTCTGATTATAACGTAATCAGAGATCAATATTTTAATTAGATTGTTTGAACGTTGACATTGGAACGTCGACCTTGATCTTACCGACCTCATTTTTTGCCAAAATCGAGGTGTTATTAACATGTTAACGGACCCCCTATTGCGCCCCTCATATATCTATAGTTCTAAAATAACGAGGTACAATTTGTCAGCCGTGATGGGGTAAAAACGACAAATCAAAGAATTCAACTTTATATATAGCTAATATAGGACAATGGTGTAGATTTAAAATGTCACCACTCCAGACCCTTTTGTTTTCCACATAATTAATATTATTAATAATTTCTAAATTCAGTCATTGTCAAATTGTTCCCTATTGTAGAATTTTACTCAGAAAAACTTTCTAAGATAACAATACGAATACTAAAATTCTGGACTTTAAATAAGGCGTATAGGTACATTTTCTATTTATTAGCGGGCATGACGTAAAACAGCAAATCAAAGAATTCAACTTTATTTATAACTAATATAATTATGACAATACTGTTGTCTTGATTAAAAAATACTCCATTCCAGGACCTTTTGTTCTCCAAATAAATGATATTACCAATAATTGATAAGTTCCAGGTCGACGGGTTTAAACAGAAAGATTTGAAAGCAGAGAAGACTGTGTATCTTATAATCGGCATGACGTTATTAGATAACTGTTGTAGTCCTGGAGATATAAAAGTAGTCTAACTAGTTGAGTTAGGGGAGATCTTCTTTGGCTCAATTGGTTAGAGCGCCATTTTTTTTTGGAGAAATATCTAAATTCGCAGACCATTATCGATCTGTGTCTTATACGCTTTCTTTCATGCTCAGTATAGATGTACTCACTATGAAATTTTGAAAATCTTTGTTTCAAAACTTGCCTTATTGTGCCTCGATTTTGCGGGCTAGTAATAAATGGTTCAATTTGATTTACATGGCCAAATAATGTTAGTTACTGAAATAATTATGTTAAAGCTAGAGACAACTGTACCTTTCCTCAAGCTGCTGCACACTCGTTTCCTTGTCGCCGATTGGGTCATAAATACACGTGACTATCTTTTCGGGAATGTCGATGGTTATAACACGTTCAGATAGTGGAATGTATACACTGACAGAATAAACGTCTGCTGCTAACGACCTTTGCTGAAAATACGAATAAAACTAGTAAAACAATTGAAACGTCTTTCCACTAAGTGTGATATTTTAAATGTACTCTTTACTTCCTCTAAACAGAGTAGTTGAGTCAATACGGATTACAATTGGTATAATAAACCTTTGAACAGAGTAGTTGAGTTAATTTAAAGTATAATTGGTATAATAAACCACTGCACATAGTAACGGAGTCATTACGAGAATAATTGGCATAATGTACCGATGTACAAATGTCTTATGATATCTAGTGTCTTATAAAGTAAATGTAGTTACAGCCGATTTCAATGAGTGTGTAGAAAAGGGTTATATCATTATTTAGCTTGCTTGCTAGCTGAACCGTGAAGTAATTGTTAGGTTAGGTAAACTACCCTCTTTTAAGAATAGACTAGTCCGACAGATAACCAGTCTATCTGTATGTAGGACTAGGCTATTTCGAAAGAAGGATAGGGATATATGCCGTTCCTAACAGCTAGCAAGTAAACTAACCAAAGATATAACCTTTGTCTACACTCTCATTGAAATCGGCTGTAGTACCTCATTTCATTTTCATAATTTGTACCAATGACATAATGTTAAACACTATTAAAGTCATGATAGCTCAATTTGAATCCGGAGATCGTAAATCAACACTGGTGTCAAAGGTATTTCTAACATAGGCCAAACTTACATAGAAAGCACAGTTTATTGTCGTATTGGTGTCAAAGGTGACATAAAGCCAAACTTACGAAAGCAGACGTTATTGTTGCATTGGTGTCAAAGGTAACATAAAGCCAAACTTACATAGAAAGCAGACGTTAGTGTTGAATTGGTGTCAAAGGTAACATTTTAGCCAAACTTACATAGAAAGCAGACGTTAGTGTTGCATTGGTGTCAAAGGTAACATAAAGCCAAACTTACATAGAAAGCACACGTTATTGTTGCATTGGTGTCAAAAACCACTGATAATGAATAAGATCCAAAGTTATCCATAGTAAAAAGGAATTCCCCATTGGCGCATACAGCAAATGGTTTAGAGCTTGGTAAATCAGCCGTGACCGTTATCACTGCAGGTGGGTTCAATATCGACTCGGGACACTTAGCTTCCACTGAAAAAAATGGTGCATATTAACACGCAAACAAGAATCTTATGGGTTCTTTATTTTTTATACAGCAGGTCTTCAAAAAATAAATTGGGTCTGTTTTGGTAACATTTGGTGCAGAATTTAATGCAGTTTTCTCTAATATCTAACAAAAAATTAATAGATTAAATCAACATAGTAGATCTTAAATATGTTGGTATAAACACAATTATATAGACTTTATATTGATAAAGGCAAAATCGAGTTATAACTGAAAAGGTTACTTTAGTTGGTAAATGAAGAAATTTTGCCTTTAAGAACCCAATCTGATTAAAATCAAATCTCTCAGCGCTCCCGTTTCTGATATTTTGCTTGGGAGCGACATATCAGAAACGGCAGCGTTGAGAGGTTAAAACATGGTGTTTTTGGAGGAGGTACGGTTCTTGAGTCTGATAAAAATCAAACCTCTCAGCGCTCAGTTTCTGATATGTCGCTCCCAGTAAACCCTAATGAAAGACGTTCGAAAGCTGTCGAAGAAAACTTTTTCTTACCATTGATGTAATATTCGTCTTCCTGACCACCGGCTATCTGAAAAAAAAACCAAGAAGTTTCAACGATTATTCATCAATCATGAACTGGCGTAACCAGATTTGTTTATTCATACAAGGACAAGGTGCATGAGAAGTATGGCAACCCGTTTTTTTTTAATTTATTCAATTTCAAGATATAATGAATAAAGTTTATAAGATATTATATACAGTATGTTTTATTCTTTCAGATGTATTTTATTTAACATACTATATAGTAAAAAATCATTTCTGTAGATCACCGAAAGGGGAAGTGGTCTAGAACACAGTATTATTTTATTTAGGGGGTTCACTATACACGCAAATTTTTATTAGTCTTCACTTCAAGGTTAATCGAGCAAATTTTATTTAATAGGGCTTCTTTACAGTTTTTTTACTTTACTACGGGCTCATAAGGATCTTCAATCTGATTGTATTGCTGTGTCCAAGGCCGTAGCGCATCTCCTTTTAAAGTGAGGCATTTCGCCGAGCGGAGCGAGGCGAAAAAATTTTGGGCCCTTTTTTTTTAGGGGGGTTCGGATGCATGAAACGGAAGAAGCTTATTTCAGCATTACTATCTATAATAAAAAAAAACAAAAAAATATAACAGAAATGCGGATTTTTTTTATTAGCTAGCCTAGTAAGTAACAAAACGAGTTTCAATATTAAAGTTAATCTCTGTTGGTCAACCAAAACTTTACGATTCTCCTGTGATTTGTACTATTAAAAAGCTTCAACACACCTTCTGATGTGTATACATATATATTTATCTCCAACAGCAAGTTATAAAAGACGAGAACATATTATAAGCAGCAATTAGGATACATTTATTATACATAATCATTAACCATAAGAATAGGTACAGAGAAGACTAGACCAACATTGTTACTAAACCAGATGTTTGACGTTCTAATGTCACAAGTGATCACAATTTATCTGTAAAAATGTAAACATTCCACTGGAAGACATGTCAACTTACCTGGACACATTATTCTACCAATTTTTAAGTCATTAGTCTGACCTACCGTTTAGGGGTTCGAACTCCAGGCCTACCACAATAGAATCATTGGAACACGCTAGCATACAACCAGACAATGTTAATAATAATAATAGAAAAAAAGAAACACGAAAAAAATATTTTCAAACAATACCAAAAATATATTTCATACTTTTATTAAAAATAAATAAAAATCATGAATTGCCTTATACATTAAAGACTTCCATATTTATGAAAACGGCGCTTCGTGATTTTGTTCAGTAAATCAATTATAAATAATCATTATATTTTTTGGTCAATGAATTATTTTATCGATTTTCATTTGCAGCATGTTTGTTGTTCAGTGTGTAAACATTGGTAGATTCAAAAATAAACCAAGAAAGTTATAAGCCAGCATACTCATGAGTTTCCCTTTTCATCTTTTTTCTCTTTAAAGAACCCGTCTTCAACCAGTTTTGTAACGACATAAATAAGATTTGTTTCAATTTTTGTATTTTGATTTGTAATCGGGACACTTATTTTTTTTTACCGTCACCGCTATGGTAAAATAATTATATTCAAAATCGCTGCTGCAGATTGGAAACACTGTATGAAGTGTGCCGGTAGATAGTTTGAAACTCGAAACTCGCATATTGATAATGTAAAATATATGAAATTAAAAAAAATGACACTTCTAAAGTTTGATCGTCGTTTCAAATGTGAGGCATTTGCCTCATTTGCCTCCATTACGCTACGGCCCTGGTGTCCACAATAGACACAGCAATATTATTCTACGTATTTCACCTGTATCGGTTTGGACAATTCCATGGACTATTCCATACACACACCATTATGCTTAAGGGGTTTTCATATGTCATGTCAAGATGATATAGGTTATTTACCGTTGTTTGCCACAAAAAAAATCTGGTAAAGTCACTTTTCTGAAAAACCAATATAAATATAGTTAACATATTTATATATTTAATCTAACTGTGTTCATTGACCCGAATGTTTTAATGACAACACACACCGAAAATTCGTTTTGGTCTATTCCATGACATTTGCGCGGGAAATATTCATCAGAGACTTAATTTTAATGGACATTCATTTGGAAAATTTTACTATCTATTTTTGTGAACAATTGTCATATGTGTTTGTGTTTCGTACATTTAAAGGATCAACGTTATTTAAATTCCGTATATCGTCATTTGACATCAGGTTTGTACGCATTTAGTCTCTTCTCTAGTCTATAATCTAAACCGAAGGCCGCGAAGGGACACATGTCATGATGACACGTGCTGCACAATCCCACACATTTCAACGAACAAAAAAGTTACTATTGCATATACTTTATCAGCTGTTTATAGTCATCTATATGCATTTCCTCCCCTAATGTCAGTCATGATAACACTGGCATTAACAGCGGAAACCGTGTATTCGCGAATTCTGTCTTTCGCCTGGACGATTCCATACAACATTGTAGTTCAGGGGTTGTTTACATGTTGAGTCGTATCTGGTATCTTAATGAAAACGATGTACATTATTTCTACATATTTGTATATGTTGAAGGAAACAGCTCAATTTCATGATAATTTGGTATACAGAAACATGACATAAGTTTTTTGTACAATTTTGGTGTGTATAAATGACCTACATTACAGCCCTGAAATTTTGGTGTATCTAATGAGGGGGGATAGGAGGGGTTTACTCTTTAACGGATTTACTGAACACATGTAAATACTGGTGGAGGATATTCAGTGTATTTTTATACACCGTACTCAGCTGGGTTTGCCTTGATTGGAAGAATATATTTACAGACAGCTATAGTATAGATAAAGCAGCTGTATTTAGACATGGCATTTACCTGGGAATTCCCAAAATACAATGCTGACATGTAATTTACCATCAATTTGGAATAAGCATCGCTGGCGTAGCTGGGTCATTTTTACGTGTACGCCCGAACCTTGGCGAGCTATATGAGGGGTGCCAACTGCTCAATGTTAAAGCACCTGCTGGTAGTGGGTTGGAAAGGGACGAAGCCCCTGAGTGCTATCGAGAATGAGTTACCGTAATGATTCCTGTCAGTAAAAAATCATTGTACTCATACCAACCAATGGGACACTGGGATGCTGAAATTATACACAAAAGATTAGTTTATAAGGTCATTAGCAACAGAGTGTATCTGGTAGCAACCACCACTGTACTCTGATACCAGTCAATGGCATACCTGCCAACTGTCACTATTTGCAGGGGACCCCCCTCTTAGGTCAGTCAGTGGGCCCCCACTTTAGAAAATTTCTGGATCCGCCACTGGATATACAGTATCGAACAGAAGATAAAAAAGGGAACAATATGGTGAATTTTAGAGATTAATATTATTTCATGTACATGCATTTGAAATATTTAAGATATATTGTTTCGATTTTTTTAGTTCTAGGTAACACGGTGACCTAGCTTCCATATTCGAAAACTGTGATTTAAATGCTAGTCTATAAGAGGGATATTTCCTTTTCATTGGTTGTAGATATGGAATCTTATTTTACCAGATTTGAAATAATGACTTTGGGAATGAAGATATCGTTAAGACTGAATGTCAGTTTTAGTCTTATATATCTATAATACTAAAATTACGAGGTCCAATTTGTCAGCCGTCATCACGTAAAAACGACAAATCAAAGAATTCGACTTTATATATAACTATTATAGTTCAAAGGTGTAAATTAAAAATTACACCACTCCAGGCCCTTTTGTTTTCCACGTAATTAATATTGCCAATTATTAAGAGAAGTTCCGGATCGAGTCGCGATACCGATACCAATAGTATATTCACCTGTTACAGATTACCTTATTTGTATGTTCCGCATCTGACAGGCGCACCACCAAACGGTGTATTCAGGATTAATATGCTATATACACGGGTCGTATCCACAGAGTTGAAGCTACTAAATTGTCAAATTTTAATCAGTTTAGACTTTCTAAGATAACAATACAAATACTAAAATCTGGACTAAAAATAAGGCGTATAGGTAAAAATAAGGCGTATAGGTACAGTTTTCAATTTGTTACCCGGCATGACGTAAAACAGTGAATCAAAGATTTCAACTTTATTTACAACTAATATATATGACAATGCTGTTGATTAAAAAATACTCCATTCCAGTAACTTTTGTTTTTCAAATAATTAATATTACCAATAATTAATAAGTTCCAGTTCGACGGGTTCAATCAGAAAGATTTGAAAGCAGAGAAAACTGTGTATCGTTTAATCTGCATAACTTTATCAGATAAAAAAACTAATACTAAAATAAGGCTTGCACATATACATGTAGTTATATACATGTTTTTTGTACGTTAACTCAGTCACGCCCCTGCGATACCACGGGTCTGTTCTAATGTACTTTATAATTTTAGTCTTGCATGTACATAATTATGTGTACATATATCACTGATTCAGTGGCAATGGTAAATAGACACTGACAAGTCTTAGATAATATTTTATAGTTTTGAATGTTTTGTCCGTTGACTAAAATTAGGTGGAGGTTTGCGTGTTCTTATTTCCAACAGAGGTAAACTCAACACATATTAATATGTGCATGAGGCAAATTGATAGTTGCTAGATAGGGAATGATTGTACCACAAGAAAGTTTTAACCTGTGTATATATACTTAAAATATGATAAAAAAAATCATGTCTTTTTCAGGACTTCTGAATCCAACCATGTAGTATGGAATGTTTTTGAGATGTGGTTTTGGTCGATGGATGTTAATGAAGGACCTGTAGTACAAAGTATATCACTGAATTTAGCTCTTTGTCTAAGTGTATTATTGAATACTTTGCTTTGAGCTCAGTTCATTGTTATGCAAATCATTCTTTGTGAAATAAAGATTTGACAGAAAACTCTCATGTACAAGGATTTGTCAAAGTACATGTAGTATCACCTCTATTTACAATGTAAGTATTAGGGAGATAAAAGCATTCTATATTGATTTGAACCAAACATATTATAAAAAAAAAGAACAAATTTACCGGAGAATGCTACTACCACTACTAGCAATATGATGCTAGGTTGTTTCAATACATATGTACTAGCTGCCTACTGATGACTCGGTTCTGAGTGTAAATGGTCCAACAATGCGGGGGAAAATTACAAGGCATATCTAGGCTTATCAATTTCTAAAACAATATTTCATTGTACATGTTTGAAATTTTTAAACAACCACAGAAATTTTTGCAGTTGAAATACATGTAGGTATCCTGTCGTCGTCTTCCCAAGACGGATGGTTTCCAGATAATAACTTCAGTATAAGTAAAAAGGAAGCCTTAAAATTATAACATACTGTGGATTCATTTATTTTCGTGGGTACCAATTTTGGTGGATTAAAGAAAATTTGCATTTTCGTGGAAATTTAATTTTGTGGTTTTGCCGAAGTCTGCATACAAGTCTACAGAAATAAAATTGAGAATGGAAATGGGGAATGTGTCATAGAGACAACAACCCGACCAAATAAAAAACATCAGCAGAAGGTCACCAACAGGTCTTCAATGTAGCGAGAAATTCCCGCACCCGAAGGCGTCCTTCAGCTGGCCCCTAAACAAATATATACTAGTTCAGTGATAATGAACGCCATACTAATTTCCAAATTGTACACAAGAAACTAATATAAAAATAATACAAGACTAACAAAGGCCAGAGGCTCCTGACTTGGGACAGGCGCAAAAATGCGGCGGGGTTAAACATGTTTGTGAGATCTCAACCCTCCCCCTATACCTCTAACCAATGTAGAAAAATAAACGCATAACAATACGCACATTAAAATTCAGTTCAAGAGAAGTCCGAGTCTGATGTCAGAAGGTGTAACCAAAGAAAATAAACAAAATGACAATAATACATAAATAACAACAGACTACTAGCAGTTAACTGACATGCCAGCTCCAGACTTCAATTAAACTGACTGAAAGATTATGATTTCATCATATGAACATCAGGCACAATCCTTCCCGTTGGGGGTTTAGTATCATACCATCATAACATATATGAGAAGAACATAACCCGTGTCATGCCAACAACTGTTTTTAGAATAAATGTCTTTAGTTCCAACGCAAAGACCTTATCAGTGACTCAATATTAACGCCAAAATATGCAATCTTTAATGACTTGACAACAGTATCGTAATTATATCCCTTCTTAATCAGTCTATTTAAAGGTTTTGTAAGTTTTTGAGGTGAATACTGACACCTTTGTGCTTTATAAAGAATATTTCCATAAAAAAATGGATGTGAAATACCTGAACGTATAAAAAGTCTGCATGTTGAGCTATATTTACGAATGATGTCTTTATACCGATGATAAAATTTAGTAAAAGTTTTGACTAGTCTGTGATATTGAAAACCCTGGTGTAATAATTTTTCAGTAATACATAAATTTCTCTCGTTAAAATCTAAAACATTGTTACAAACATGAGCGAATCTGTTAATCGTTGAACATTTAATTTCGTGGTTAGACTCTACCCACGAAAGCCACGAAAATTGGTATCCAAAGAATAATAATGAATCCACAGTAATATTTATAATCATAATAGGAAGCTTGGGATTGTTTTGGGGGGTTATATATATAGTCCCTAAGGTTTAGGAATAAGGGTTCCAAAGGTGACCAAAACAAGCATTAATCCAGTGTCCGTACAAAAAGTCGTGTATAAGTATTTCAATTGTTCTGAAATTGTACCATAATATTGAATACCATAAGTAGAAGGTTGAGGTCTATTTTGTGGGTTATGGGGCAAACAGTCTATGAATTAAGGGCCAAAAACAAACATTTTTGTAGATTCCAGACAATAAATTTGAGTTATTTCTTTGTCCAGAATGGTTGGTGAATTACCTTAAACCAATGCTTTATGAAATCTTCTTTAAAAATTGGAGTTTAGATTTCTCTGTCCAGAATAGTAGTGGAATCAACTTAAAATAATGCTATACATGTATATACAATATACAATGCAAAATTCACTTTACTACCAACTGATAAATTTAAGCAGTCTTTCAGTCTTCACGATGAACTGTAAAATCTACAGGCCCGGAGCTCAATTTCTGAATTTTTTTAGTTAGATTTTGTTGGCCTGTAGATATGATTTTAACAGGCCCGTGAGCAATTCTACAAGCCTGGGCAGCCTGGGCTGCCACTCTTGACAGCGTGAAGACTGGTCTTTAATAGCCATTCAGTGATTACAAGCACTTTGATTATCATTCTAGGGTTATGCCCTTTCACAATTGGAAAAAATTCTCAAGTTTGTCTCAACCAAATCTAGTGAAATTTGTATATAATGCTTATTACCTCTAAACTCAGTTTAAGTTCATTTTTTGGCAGCTTCACTTTATGTACCTTTTTAACGTTATATGCTAGCGGGGGCATCATCACCATGACTGTATGACATTTATATTTTAATACTTTATGTTTTATTAAAATGAGTAGTTGAATAATTATTGTTGCAAACTCCATTAGAAATTTGATTTGAGATCATTTTTATACGACCGCAAAAATTGAAAACTTTTTGGTTGTACATTGGTATCACGTTGGCGTCATCGTCTTCATCCAAAGACATTTGGTTTTCGCACTCTAACTTAAGTAAAAGTCAATAGAAATATATGAATTTAGACGCAAGGTTTATGACCATGAAAGGAAGGCTGGGATTGATTTTGGGTAATTTGGTCTCAACAGTTTAGGAAAAAGGGCCCAAATTAGCATTGTTCTTGGTTTTTGCTCTATAACACAAGTATTAGTAAACAGAAATCTATGATATTTTAACATAAGGTCTATGGCCACACAAGGAGGGTTGGAAAGGATTTTGGTAGTTTTAGTCCCAACAGTGTAGGATTTAGGAATCAAAAACAGGTCCCAAATAAGCATTTTCCTGGGTTTTTTTAACAATACCTTTAGCATAAGTAATATAAATCTATAAAGGTTTATGACCACAAAAGGAAGGTTTGGATTATTTTTGGGAGTTTTGGTCCCAAGGAATAAGGGGCCAAAATTAAACTTTGTTTGCTTTCATCAAAAAAATGAATTATTGTGCGTCTTTGATATGCCAAATTAACTGTGTTAAGATTCTTAATTTTTGGTCCTGTTTTTAAATTGATCTACATTAAGGTCTAAAGGGTCCAAAATTAAAATTAGCTTGATTTTAACAAAAATTGAATTTTTGTGGTTCTTTGATATGGTGAGTCTTAACGTGTACTTAGATTTTTGATTGTGGGCCCAGTTTTCAAGTTGGTCCCAATCGGGGTCAAAAATTATTATACTAAGTATTGTGCAATAGCAAGAAATTTTCAATTGCACAGTATTCTGCAATAGCAAGAAATCTTTAATTGCACAGTATTGTTCAATAGCAAGAAATGTTCAATTGCACAGTATTGCACAATAGCATGAAATCTCCAATTGCACAGTATTGTGCAATAGCAAGAAATTTTTAATTGCACAATAGCAAGAAATATCTAATTGCACAACACAATATTGCGCAATAGCAAGAAATTTTCAATTGCACAGTAATGCCAATAGCCAGGAATATTCAATTGCACAGTATTGTTGTCCGGTTTTCAAATTGGTCTACATTAAGATCCAAAGGGTCAAAAATTGAACTTGGTTTCATTTCAAAAAAAAAATGAATATATGGGGTTCTTCAATATGCCGAATCTAACCGTGTATTTAGATTTTTAATATTTGGGCCCGGTTATCAAATTGGTCCACATGGAGGTCTAAAGGGTCTAAAATTAAACATTATTTGATTTCATCAAAAATTGAATTCTTCAGGTTCTATGATATTCTGAATTTAACCATGTATTTAGATTTTGGATATTGGACCAAAATAGGTAAATGTCCAATTTAAAATTTTTAAGTTGAAGTTCTTAGGCTTTAAATAAAATATTGTTTGTTTCCCCCAATCCCGACCGACCCTTCAAAATTGGTGCTACTCATAAAATTTTATTGTCAAAACTAAGTGAAATATTATTTTATTCATTTTGGATTTTTAGGCTTGCCGGATCGTCCGATAATATTCAAGCTTTTTGGAAAAATTAAATTATTTCCCTACCTACCTATCCACACCTGGCTTGGCAGGGTCGGGATTGGGGAAACAAACAATATTTTAATTTAGGCCTTAGACCACATTCAATCTGTGTCAGAAACCTATGTTGTGTCAACTATTTAACCACAATCCAAATTCAGAGCTGTATCCAGCTTGAATGTTGTGTCCATACTAGCCCCAACCGTTCAGGTTTCCACCTCTGCAGTCATATAAAGCAGCACCATGCGGAGTATCTGTTCCATTCATTTGTTATTTCTTAATTTGTGTGAATTAACATTGTTACAGTAAATGTTAATTACTACTCTTGCATACCACAACAAATACTGTATTGGTACATGTATCACTTATATTTGTATCCATATAACAAAACAAAAAATGAAAAGGAATAATTTTGCAATGCCTTTCGAGTACTAAATAGCTTTTTAGGTATTAAGACATATTAAGACTTATTTAAAAGTAGATGTTGATGATATCTGCTTGACGTGCTTCAAATTCGATCAGATTACTTTTGGAGCAGTTATGAGTCTTTGAAGCATGCTCACAAAGGTTCTTTTGTGAAATCATTTTTATTTTAGTCAAAATTTGTCTTTGCTTGCACCAGCTTTGGAGGAGATATAAAGAATTGATATAAATCAGCACAAATCTTATTTAGCCCCAATAATCATGTCAGACATGAGCCATTGTCATTACTTAAAACCAATAAATGTATTCTAATCTGAGGAAGAAATTCGACATTTTAACAAAAAAAATTACTAATGATACTGACGATCCACCACAAAGTAATGTAAATAGAACCATACCAATAGTAAGCAAATTATATAAAAAAAGATGAGGTATGATTGCCAATGAGACAATTCTCCACAAGAGACCAAATCGACACAGAAATTAACAATTCCCAGCTACAAAATGTATCCAAAACCAAAGATGTAGAACATGTTCTATCATTATCATTTGATAACTAATGTAATTACTGTCTCCCCATGTCTGTATTGAACATAAAACAATATCAAATAAATAACACTCCTAATGCTCAGATCGGTTGTCACCGTGCAACACAGTTATTAACACCATATAGGAAAAACATAGAACTGTATTGTCATAAGACACAGTCGAACATCCAAACATACTATCCACACTCATCTGTGTCCACACTTGTATCTTTACGAGATAAATGTGTATTTTTACCTGAAAGTATTTGAAATAACGTATTAACTTTATTAAATAACTTATTAACTTTATAATATAAATAAGATATCTTATAAATGAAAGGAAAATGATACATGCAAACTCCTAAATCGTAAATAAAGTGATGAATATACATTGCAAAACTTGTTTCCCAATCCACTGTTACAGTAAATAAATATGTTTAAACTCAACTAAACTAAATAAAGTGACAACGCCATGGCAAACAAAAAAGAAAACGATCAAAGTCAAACAACAGTGTTTTAAACACAACATAGAAAACTAAAGACTGAGGATCACGAATTATACACCGTACATCTTGTATTTATAGATTATCGGTGGTCATCTACACGAGATTGATATTCTCGCAATAATGTAAAGGTGGGCAGCGACCAATATGCGACATATTTTTTTAAATAAGCTAAACAAGGTTATGAACAAATAAGTATAATATTAAAAATATTTTATCAGTCATCTTAACATTTTCTTTCTTTTTTAATTAAAACATTTAAAAAAAAATAATGTATTTCTGTGTAAAAAGTAACCCCCCCCACAATAAAACAAAAACAACAGAATTCTTATAAAATAAACGAAAATGAACGCTAGTACCATTATAAATCTGACCACCATTTCTACTGTCGTAACTGGAAATTATATCTTCTCGATTTCGCATTTCGCATCAGAAACTATCAGCTTATAAATACAAAAGAACGACCACTCTTACTAAAATCTTAGGCAACCTTTCATTCTGTCTTGGTTAAGGTAAAAAAAAATCTTTACAGTCGATTTCATTGAGTGTGTTCAGCCAATGGTAATATCTTTGGTTAGCTTGCTTGTTAGCTGGACCGTGAAGTCAGTGTTAGGTCAGGTAAATTACCCTCCTTTAAGAGTTACTGTAGACTAGTCCAGCAGATAACCAATCTATCGGTCTGTTGGAGTAGGCTACTTCGAAGGGCGTATTGCATTTCCGCTAATTTTTCAAAGTCCCAATGCTACGTTTCCTCAAATTTAAAGTATACGTTTCCGCAATTTGTATTTATTACTTTTCCGGAAATTTACCTGGTAAATTATAAATATTTGAATATATATTGACTTGAAAAATGTTGCTAGTCCTTATATTATACAGAGACAGGCGAAAGCAGTTTCCAAAATTACCTAAATGTAGATTAGAAATTCTAGAAACATTAAGACAAATAGATTTGAACACTAACAAAACTGAAACTTATTTTCACTTTTAGTTAGTCAATGATTTTGATTCGGGAATCGTTATACTTTCATGTTTCACCAACTTGGTATGTCTATGTCATGAAATCACTAATATTTTCATAAATGGCACATTTAAATCCTGTCCGAAATTCTTCTACCAACTCAGTTTATTCGATACATGGATGTAAAAATGATAACTTCATTCGTCTTGTATTTGCGTTACTTCCACTCGAATCCGAGGAATGTTACACGAAACTGATGGATCGGCTTATCGATGTGTGCACCACCCGAAGAATAACTCTCCAGCCCGAGGTAGTTCATAATGACTTTGAATGTGTAATGCATACTGCTATTACGAAAACACGAATAGTGCCGAGTCTTTTCATTCCCACTTGAACGAGCAGTTTTACGATAGCCATCCTAACATTTTTGTTTTTATCGATGTGTTATTGATACTGCAAAAAGTAAAATCACAAAAATACTGAACTCAGAGGAAAATCAATTTGGAAAGTCCATAATCACATGGCAAAATCAAAAAACAAAACGCATCAAAAACGAATGGACAAGAACTGTCATATGCAAACACCATCTTACATCAAGATGAGAACTCTAACTGTTAAGGCATCCGTTTGGAAATGTGAAAAGGAGAAGACGGACTTCCTTCTTCAACAAAATACAAAACTTGTAAACGGTGAATGTACTATTCTGGACTTTGTACGGCGTGTTGGCTACAAATATTCTGCCAGGACTGACTTATGAACTCATATCAAGATATTTCTGATTAGTGCTGACTTTTGAACATAGTACGTTTTCATAGATTTAAATGATGAATTTTACTTGCATGTTATGATGCCTGTTGACTTACTTAATATTTATTTTATTTTATGGCTTTGCTTTCGATCAACAGGTATTCCTCAATTATTTGCGGAAAAGCAATAATTCATTTTTTCCGAAATAGTGACTTTTTTTCCGGAAAAGTAAGATATTTTTGCGGAAACGTAAACTTTTTTCAGGAAACGTCATCTTTTTTTTCCGGAAAAGTAATGCCAATTTGCGGAAACGTAAAACGCCGACTTCGAAAGGAGGGTAGTATACTTGACCATATATTTCATGGTTCATCTACCAATCAATTACATTTGGCTTCACACTTAATGAAATCACCTGTGAAATTTGTAATGTATTGATCCGTTAACAAACTAATTAATTACCTTAAACAGAAGAAGTAACAGTATTCCACAGTTGAACATCCTGAAATACACAAATTTATAGATGTATTCTTAGCTCATGCATAACATTTGAAGTTAATAAACAAAACTAAGTTCACTTGTATTTTTTTTCCTTCTGATGAGTTGAGCCTTTTTCAACTTATTTTGATAGTTCGCTATTATGTTGTACTGCTATACCGCTGTCCCAGGTTAGGGGAAGCGTAGGGATCCTGCTAACACTGTTTAACCCCGCCCCAAACTGTATGTATGTGTCTGTCCGAAGTCAGGTGCCTGTAATTCAGTGGCTGTCGTTTGTTTAAATGTTTTTCGTTCATTTATTGTACATAAACTAGGCCGTTAGTTTTCTCGTTTGAATTGTTTAACATTTTCATTATTGGGACAATTATAGCTGACTATGCTGTATGGGCTTTACTCATTGTTGAAAGGCCGTATGGTGACCTGTAGTTGTTAATTTCTGTGTCATGTTGGTCTCTTGTGGAGAGTTGTCTCATTGGCAATCATACCACATCTTTTTATAAGACCTCGTTCACACTTTAAAAAATATGGATGATTCCTGAGATCTGTTGATGAAAGATCGGTCTTAATTTGATAATGTTGCGTTCGCACAGTGCCGAGTATGGTTCCCGTTTGCGATCAGACAGCACTAAGACACGAAAAGTGAAAAAACTCGGATTACTATCCTTGATGATAGAATAACACATCATTCATATACGTTCGTAGCATATTCCTACAGATCGGGAGGTTCGGGAGAGACCAGCAAAGCATCCCGAAAGGTTAGGTGACGGCCCCGTTACATCGGGGAAACTCGGGCGATTTGGTCTAGTCGGATTACAATCGTGACTATCATGCTCGGCTATCATGTCTTCAGAGCTCCAGATAAGCTGCGTATTTTCGTGATAACGCAATACAAATAACAGAAAACCTAATGCAATTGCCCATTGCAGGGTTCAATAACCCAATTAATTCAAAGGAAAACCCAATTATATGCCAAAACCATGAGTTCTCAACCCCTTTGTTGGCTACCGTTTGCGTTATTTACCCTTATCTGTTTTCACTTGTTGCGTAAATCTATTTTGATTGTATTTACAATTGGAAATGTCCTTTCGTTCTAAAAAATAGTTCCCTGCTGAAATGGGTCCCTGTTGGAATTTTCCCTTGCTCAACGTGTTTTTGAAATCATTTCGATTTTCTCGGCGTTTATCCAATTAGCGTGTGTCATGTTGTCATATTTTTTCGAATTGCTCGAGACTTATCATAACATACATTGAATTAAAACGAAAGTGAATGTCCGATAAAAATATTGAATAGAAGCATGTTTTCAGCTTCTTTTGAATAACTGAGGGAAAGATATGATGATAACAACACTCAGCCAGTGTTTTTAGGAAGCGTCCGTCGAACCCATTGGCGTGTTTGCGTACCTTAACGAGAACATTGCTAATAAACACGAGACTTCGTCAAAAACTGAATCAGTTGCCGTTAGAAAGTGTGAAAGGCCAAATAAATTATGAAATGATATGTAATTGGAAACCAAAAGTTCTAACAAGTGAAACTGCGAGCTACTGCTCACTGATGATACCCCCGCCGCAAGTGGATAATATAAATAGTGTAAAAATATGCAAGTGTTCGGTAAACAGGAAGTTGTTATGTGATGAATCTGAAAACGCATCACACGGTATAGCTGACTTATATAAATCCTGAAACCAAATTTCAGAAATTCTTGTATTGTAGTTCCTGAGAAAAATGCGACGAAAAATATTCATGGGACGGACTGACTGACGGACGGACGGACAGGCAGAGGTAGAACAGTATACCCCCACATTCAAGTATAATAAGGGTTTATATACTATTTGTTTTCTTCGTTTTATGGTTAATGAGTGAATACACACACAGGCATTCCTCTCAGAATTTTTATATAAAGGTATATAAGAGAAAAATAGATCTGTGTGTATTTTGTCAGAGGCGAGTGCCTGGGAATACACATATCCGTTATTTACAGTTTACATAAGTTGTGAGGAAATACAAAACTGGCAGAAGGTTTGAAACGGCACACAAATTAAACCTACAATTGCTCGTCAGTGAATTAAGAAAATAAAATAGCTATAGCACATATTATTCAAAGAAAGAAACATATTTAAGGTTTATGTACCCTTCTGTAGCCATTTTTGTAAGAATTTTTCTAACCTCAATTGTATCAAAACTACAGATATAATAAATAATAGAGATAGGCCATTAAGTACATATTCCAAGGGGAAACTTGATGCAAAGCATTATTTTTTACTGTTTCATTGCATTTGATAGAAAAAGAGGACTTTGTGGCAAATAAATCCAGATTTTTATAGAAAATCCACAGCCTTTAATACAGAGATTTTTGTTATAAAATTTGAAACATAAATTACTCACTTGATTTTCTATGATGTGCTAGTGTTTATTTTTTACAAAAAGTTCTAAATAACCTGTAAATTCCAAAACACCTCGTCCTGAGTCACTAAAGTCGAGCGCACCCTAAAAGGTGTACTTGATTTTGGCCATATTTATATTTGTTTTAACTAATAATTACATTTATAAACTTGTTTTGAGGAAATCAATGCTAGCACTGCATGCAATAATCCTATATCTTTTAATCAACATATTGCCAAATATGAGAGTACAAGGATAAAGGCTGTGGATTTTCTATAAAAATCTGGATTTATTTTCCACAAAGTTCTCTTAAATGCAATAATGGAACAGTAAAAAATAATGCTTTGCATCAAGTTTCCCCTTGGAATATGTACAAAATGGCCTATCTCTATTATTCATTATATCTGTAGTTTTGATACAATTGAAGTTTGAAAAGTTCGTACAAAAATGGCTACAGAAGGGTACATAAACCTTAAAATGGAAAAACATCCGGGGTTGATATTGCCTAAATATTAAATAGTATGTTGATGAAAAAACCCAATACATTAAGGAGCTAGTTGGTGAAAAACCCAATTTGATATTAACTCGAGGGGTGAATTGGAATTGATAATGCAATTAAAAATCTGCATCACCCAATTACATAAGAAAATGGTGGGTTAAACCCCAATTTGTGAATTCTTATCTGGAGCTCTGTGTCTTGATCGATTCTGCTGTATCGGATCAAAATCGTGAAATCAGAAAATTATTCTGTGTTTTCTCAACGGTGTGCTATGGAACGGGTACGACCTGGAGAAATATAATTCAAGTAACCCAAATGGGATATAAAGTTACAGTGCAAAAAAGTTTTTTTTTATGATTCAATGGAAAATATTATTTTACTTTATTGAAAAGCACTTTACCGGTTTACGCTCATATGGGCCAATGGCTTAAAACATTATACATAATATTATTAAATACAAATTTGTGTTAAAAGGTGAACAATTTTGGTAAGCTCATTTTCTGAATACCTGACTGGAAGATTCTGTTTTTCATAAGGATCAATAACGCAATTTATTAAGCCGACTATACGGCCTAGAGTGTTCTCATTGTTGAAGTCTGTATATGGTTGCAAATGAATGCTTACATTCACGTCATTAAAACTTTGGACGATTGTTGTCTCAATGGCAATCATGCCACCTCTAGTTCTCCAAGAAAGTACATTTATTTTATTCATTTTCCGTTTAAGTCGACAATCATAAGTTGCACTATTAATCTAAACACATTGAATTTTCAAAAAAAAAATTACATTCTTTTGCTCTGTAAATGAATATTCCATTTGGTCTTTAATCCTTAACATGGGTTAATATAATGAGTGGTTGTTCTTAGCCTGTTTAATGAGTAATTAACCATCAAACTGTCAAAAAAGTTATATTTTCAAAGTTTCGAAAGATATATTTGAACCGGAAGATGACAATTGAAATTGCACATTAGCATAACAGCAGCCCCTCCCCCTAAAAAAAATAATAATGTATGATTCCATGCAACTTTTTGTAACTGTCACAAGTTACAAGACTGACGAAACCTGCAAGAAGTTCTAGAAGTTGACATTTTTTTTTAACTTTTACAACACTTTCATGCCATAATACGTGTTTACTTTTTTAAGTAAAAAGATTCAGCTAAATCATTTTCATTTCTAACAGTTTCAAAAAAATCTTCAGTTGAAGTATTTACTCATTTAGAGAATTGACCGACATTTGAAATGTTGATACCAAACATTTTTTTTAAATTGCATATATCCAGTTTGTTTTCACTTTAATCAATTATGGCATATAATTGTTCAAAATTATTTCTATTTTCGTATTAGAGATGTTACTTACATAAAATGATACTTCATTCAGATAAGCAACCGACAATCTAAGATGGTAGCCTCTGGCTCAGAATGGTATAACTGGATTGGCTCACAAATGTCTTTTCGCGGGAATTTCCCAATTTAATTGCGTAGTATTCAAGCAGACCACATGCAGCACGTGGCATCACACTGTTTACTTCCGCCGAAATGGGTTTGTAAAACTTTCAACCAATTTTATTGTTATCGTATTGTTATTATAATGTTCTATTCTAGTTTTATTATATGTGCAACCTATTTCAAAATATGTTTCATTTTAACTTACAATATATTTAATTTGTATGAATCATAAAGTCATTTACAGATTTTAGGTAATCTCGACTCGAGGTGTATGACCCCCGACAGTTTAAAAAAAGTCGTAAACACATGCCATAATTATATATACCTTTCAGAAACATCATTCACAGCAACCTATTGTATTGTTTCATTGCATGTTATGAAAAAAGGATATTTTGTGTCGATAACAATTTTAGAGATAACCCAGACTTTATTACATGGGTTTTCATTATAGCTCTCCAGGTGTAGATCCAGTCATTTTAAAAAGGGGGCTCCCAACCCAGAGGAAAGGGGGGTTCCAACTATATGCTCCCATTCAAATGCATTGGTCGTCAAAAAAGGGGGGTGCTAACCCCGGACCCCCCCCCCCCCCCCACACACACACACAAACACACACCACACCCTTTTCCCTGGATCCGCCACTGCTTTTTGACTAAATTATTGATAACTTGATTGTTGGTCATCATGATATGCCTGCGTTTATTATTGAACAGAAATTCATAAACTATCTTTAAAATCACAAACACTTAATTCATAGTGTTTAGTCATTAAAGTCGAGCACACCCTGATAGGTGTACTTTAAGGTTCTTGTGGACCCTATGGCTAAAATGGCCGTATTTTCACCTCAAAATTTTCTCTGAGTACAGGCAAACATGTGCATCTGGAAAAGTTTTAAGGCATAGCATAAATAGAATTCAAATCCATTGTATGATTTAGAAAATTCATAACTTAACTAGATTTTGTCGTACCCTTTTTTTCGTCTCTGCAGAAGATGATAAAATTAACAAACAGTTGAGTTTAACTTGATATGGCCACTCAGGTACACACACAATTTAAATAACCAATTATTGTCAAGTATCTATTGTCCATGGGTCTAATGTCGATGTCAATCAAAAATACTCACATTAATTTTTACCTGTGGGGAAGTTCTGAAACCTGTTTCCTACGGAAGCCGATAAAGGCCATTCAAAAAAATAAAATTATGTCGTAATTACGACATGGCATGTCGTAATTTCGACATAACATGTCGTTATTACGACATCGCTATGTCGTAATTTCGACATAAAATGTCGTTATAACGACATCGCTATGTCATAATTTCGACATATATGTCGTAATTTCTACATAACATGTCGTTACAACGACATCACTATGTCGTAATTTCGACATATCATGTCGTTTTAACGACATCGCTATATATAAAAGAATATGTTTAATGATTGCCAAGAGACTAAATGACACAGAAATTAACAACTATAGGTCATCACAATGCCCCTAATAATTAGAAAAGCCCTCACATTATGCTATAAAAGAGGGAGGAAAGATACCAGAGATAGAGACCCCGAAATGCTGTTATTAATTAATTTTTAGCTCCCTTGGTAATACTCCAAATTTCACATTTAATGTATTTCATTGTAAGATAGTTTACACGCAGCTTAATGAGTATACATTTGTTAATTGCATAGCTTCTGCTATTTGAATTTATTGGTAAGAGATATTTAATTATATTGTAAAGTTTAATATTTGCAGCGTCGCAAAATCTTTGGCTACCTTCTTTGGATACCTTCAGTGAGAAACTTATATATTATATAGAACCCCTCTAAGGTTAATGAAATACCCGCTGGGGACGGGAAAGTATAACCAGACAAGGAATTAAATTACTAGGTGAAAAAGAATTAAGATGTGGAAGTATCAATCCTACCAAAGCAAGCCAAGCTTTCCGTCTCCCTAAATATAAGCGCAAACTACATGGTTTCTTGTAATAAGGGTCAAGTGAAGTATTGATTGCTCTATTTCTACTTTCAAACGTTGGGCACGGTGTTCCTACAACCCCTAGGATTTAAAACAGAATCTTCAAAATGCTAAAAAAAACACGGACCAATATTAAAACAAATGTAATGTATGTTTTGAATTATGTTTTTACAGCTCTTGATCATATACTAAGTAATCTAGTATGTTTGAGGATTGAAATAAGAAAGCTATGTGAAAAAAAAACGGATATCCAACGTTACATTTATGAAAAACTGTTTTAACCTTTATGTATAGTGATCCTATTTCTTATTCTCTGATCTTCTTGATTCTTGGCAGGAACAACGACATGTGTCGGTTCTTTTTGGCGTTTAAGCCGTTATTTTGCCAAATTTCATTTGACTAGGTGGCTGCATATTAAGCTGGAATAAGAAAAATGTCCAACGACGTTTTTCGTTAACTCAACGGCTGAAAGTGAATTTTATAAGTAGATATAGCAGATTGATTGATTGTTGGTTGCTTTAAGCCGGATATAGCAGAACATGAATAAAAAGAGCAAGACAATAATGAAAAAACGTCGAAAATCCTAAAGACGCTAATTTCCGACGTTACATGTGCTAAAGATTCAATTAAATGTTCATGATAATTAAAACAAATCGTGTTATGAATTTCGGAAAAAGAGGTTGATGATTACTGACGAAAAAAAGAATAGTGCATGTTGCTAAAGTATCCGCCCGGGGACATACTAGGTTCGACACGGGTTAAATTTTGCATTTTTTATTAATGGTTTATAGCTTTTAACGATTTATTTAAAAGAATTGAGAATGGGGAAAAAATCCCATAACATGAACTTCGTCCAACTTTTGCAAAGACAAATTGGAGACACCAAGACAGTTCTCTAAATGTAAAATGCAAATTTAAATTTATGTTACGGAAGTACTCCGAAATAGATCATTTAAAGTCGTCACTTCAGTAAGGTGCAACCACCAATAACAAAAGCAATATCAAAAGACTTAATACTAGTTCACGGAATGTTTTACTTCTCGATTTGTCCTGCTATTCATGTTATAACTGTCGTGATGAGAGTAATTCCTGTACTAGCAAAGCCGGAACTTTTCGTCAATATAAACTTGTGCATGAAATGGAGGTAATTGAAAGACGAATCGAATCTCAAACAGCGACGAAAACCGTTTCATCGAATTAATACAAAAAAAACTGGAATTATATTTGCCGTTTTCGCGGACGATCCAGGAGTAGATTACTATATTTTATAATGTATATCAGAACACTATAGATGACTTGGGGAAATAATTCTCAAGCCAAGGTTCAAGTAATTAAAGGGATGTATTTCGACAACATATGTGCCAGGGAAAATACAATTCTATTCAAATTTAACCAGAGTGTCAGATATATTTGTATTGGGGTTGAATAAAGATATAGAAATTTTACAATGACAGATGATATGCAGTTTGAAAGTTAAAATTCCGATGATAAAAAAAATATGGAAAACCGTTTACAAGTACTTCCGTCTCATCTTTGCTTCCTACATTACTTGCGACAGTACTGCATTTTTAGTTGAAATAACTTAAAAGGGTAAACATTATTAAATCGATTTCCACAACTCCTGGTAATGATAAAATGACATCACAAAACGAACGGAACTAGTATAAAAAACCGAATAAACTAATTTAAAAGGAGAATGCTTGGTTTTGCAATATCAGTCCTCATATAATTCCGCATATTTTTCTGCCAACAAACAGAAGTTTATATCAACCTTGTCCGGCTGTACAGCTTTTATGTTAAATCTGTATTCTTACTCTTCCACGGCCGTTAACTTAGATGGAATCTATAATAAATACTAGTTTAAGGTCATAAGTATTACAGAAGATAACTATTGATTTAGCGACGATACAATTCCAGTTCATTCACGGCCTTTAACTTATCAGAATTGTTGGTATCTATAAAATATATAAGATTCTCACTGAAGGTATCCAAAGAAGGTAACCAAAGATTTTGCGACGATGCAAATATTAAACTTTACAATATAAATAAAAATCTTTAACCAATGAATTCAAATAGCAAAAGCTATGCAGTTAACAAATACATATATAATATTATTATAAGCTTCATGTAAATTATTAAGCAATGAAAAACATGACATTTGGAGTTTTACCAAGGGAGCTAAAAATTAATTAATAACACTGTCTGCCACACAGCATTTCGGGGACTCTTCCTCTGGTATTTTTCCTCGCTCTTTTATAGCTGACTATGCGGGGGCTTTTCTTATTATTGGGGGCACTATAATGACCTATAGCTGTTAATTTTTGTGTCATTTAGTCTCTTGGCAATCATAATACATATTCTTTTATATACAGCGATGTCGTTATTACGACATAGCTATGTCGTAAAAACGACACATATGTCGGAATTACGACATACCGATGTCGTTTTAACGACATGTCATGTCGAAATTACGACATAGCGATGTCGTTATAACGACATGTTATGTCGAAATTACGACATGCTTTGCCGTAATTACGACATAATATTTTTTTTTTGAATGACCCTTATCGGCTTCCGTAGTTTCCCGACTTAGTTTATTTTGGCACCTTCTGGAGGAATGAAAAAAAGTACACGGCAAAATCCTGGTAAGTTTTATTTTTCTAAAAGATAAAACATACTTTAGGTTCCACTAAGGTCAAAATATAGGACACTTCATAAACATCTAAACTTTGCCTGTATTTTTCACCCTATAATGAATAAAGTCATAAACTATGAGAATAGTCCAGCAGCTAAGTCCAATATTTTGGGACAATTGATCACTTTATGGTAAAAGCATGAAACTTTGCACAGTGTTAGTTATGATGCTTATAAACATTTTTGGATATGGAGCCATCAAAAAAAAATCCACAATGGCCGCCAATTTCAAAATGGCCTCCAACAGTCATGAAGCAGAGTCCAAAAATAGAGTTTAAGTTAAATTTTGAAAATAAAAGCACAAAACTTTGCATATTGGGGAAATAATTCTCAAGCCAAGGTTCAAGTAATTAAAGGGATGTATTTCGACAACATATGTGCCAGGGAAAATACAATTCTATTCAAATTTAACCAGAGTGTCAGATATATTTGTATTGGGGTTGAATAAAGATATAGAAATTTTACAATGACAGATGATATGCAGTTTGAAAGTTAAAATTCCGATGATAAAAAAAATATGGAAAACCGTTTACAAGTACTTCCGTCTCATCTTTGCTTCCTACATTACTTGCGACAGTACTGCATTTTTAGTTGAAATAACTTAAAAGGGTAAACATTATTAAATCGATTTCCACAACTCCTGGTAATGATAAAATGACATCACAAAACGAACGGAACTAGTATAAAAAACCGAATAAACTAATTTAAAAGGAGAATGCTTGGTTTTGCAATATCAGTCCTCATATAATTCCGCATATTTTTCTGCCAACAAACAGAAGTTTATATCAACCTTGTCCGGCTGTACAGCTTTTATGTTAAATCTGTATTCTTACTCTTCCACGGCCGTTAACTTAGATGGAATCTATAATAAATACTAGTTTAAGGTCATAAGTATTACAGAAGATAACTATTGATTTAGCGACGATACAATTCCAGTTCATTCACGGCCTTTAACTTATCAGAATTGTTGGTATCTATAAAATATATAAGATTCTCACTGAAGGTATCCAAAGAAGGTAACCAAAGATTTTGCGACGATGCAAATATTAAACTTTACAATATAAATAAAAATCTTTAACCAATGAATTCAAATAGCAAAAGCTATGCAGTTAACAAATACATATATAATATTATTATAAGCTTCATGTAAATTATTAAGCAATGAAAAACATGACATTTGGAGTTTTACCAAGGGAGCTAAAAATTAATTAATAACACTGTCTGCCACACAGCATTTCGGGGACTCTTCCTCTGGTATTTTTCCTCGCTCTTTTATAGCTGACTATGCGGGGGCTTTTCTTATTATTGGGGGCACTATAATGACCTATAGCTGTTAATTTTTGAGTCATTTAGTCTCTTGGCAATCATAATACATATTCTTTTATATACAGCGATGTCGTTATTACGACATAGCTATGTCGTAAAAACGACACATATGTCGGAATTACGACATACCGATGTCGTTTTAACGACATGTCATGTCGAAATTACGACATAGCGATGTCGTTATAACGACATGTTATGTCGAAATTACGACATGCTTTGCCGTAATTACGACATAATATATTTTTTTTGAATGACCCTTATCGGCTTCCGTAGTTTCCCGACTTAGTTTATTTTGGCACCTTCTGGAGGAATGAAAAAAAGTGCACGGCAAAATCCTGGTAAGTTTTATTTTTCTAAAAGATAAAACATACTTTAGGTTCCACTAAGGTCAAAATATAGGACACTTCATAAACATCTAAACTTTGCCTGTATTTTTCACCCTATAATGAATAAAGTCATAAACTATGAGAATAGTCCAGCAGCTAAGTCCAATATTTTGGGACAATTGATCACTTTATGGTAAAAGCATGAAACTTTGCACAGTGTTAGTTATGATGCTTATAAACATTTTTGGATATGGAGCCATCAAAAAAAAATCCACAATGGCCGCCAATTTCAAAATGGCCTCCAACAGTCATGAAGCAGAGTCCAAAAATAGAGTTTAAGTTAAATTTTGAAAATAAAAGCACAAAACTTTGCATATTGCTACTTATGATGATTATTAATCTTTTCTTAATATGGATCAATAAAAAAAAAAAAAAAAATGGCCGCCAATTTCAAAATGGCCACCAACAGTCATGAGGCAGAGTCCAAAAATATGGTATAATTTATCATTGAAAATAAAAACACAACACTTTGCATATTGCTAGTTATGGTGCTTATTAATCTTTAATGAATATGGAACAATCAAAATAATTCCATAATGGCCGACAAATTCAAAATGGCCGCCAACAGTCATGAGGCAGAGTCCAAAAAAAATGGTATAATTGATCATTTGAAAATAAAAGCAAAAAACTTTGCATATTGCTAGTTATGATGCTAATTAATCTTTTCTGAATATGGAACAATCAAAAATAATTGCTTAATGGCCGACAAATTCAAAATGGCCGTCAAAAGTCTTATTATCAGAAACTATATCGTGTATATCTAGAAAGCTATTAATAATCAACAAATATTTGTGCTTTGCAAAATTTTCAGGATTTCAGGTCGTCAAATATTAAATTACATACTTTTTGTTTGTCTTTTTAACTTTTTCGATTCAAGCGTCACTGATACGTCATTTGTAGACGAAACACGCGTCTGGCATACAGAAGTTATATACAAGGAATATATAAACTAATTTACGATCATATTTCTTACAACATGGCTACTGAAAAGACGTTCAGGGTATCAAGAGTAGAATATGACAAACCAACTAAGTTAAATAATATTGATTGGGCAAATTGCATCCTATGCAAAGAAATAATAGATGAAAAACGTATATGCCCATTTGATTCTAAACGTCTCAATGTTGGTACTGGTCATCAATCTTTAGCTGACAATATTTAGAAGTTTCATGAATTACGATTGATGCCTGAAGGCATTAATATGTGCATTGAAAACTTATATTTAGATGAGGGATCTGGAATAGCACAGTATTTCATTGACCAAAAGGCATGTTGGCACAAATCTTGCAACTTGAAACTGAACAGGACAAAGTTGGATAGAGCAGAAAAACCAACCTCACATGAGGGAATAGATGATAAAGCAACCAAACCTAAAAGACAACTAGACATAGCTTCTCCGTTCAGTGCACCAGTAGCCCGTCTATGTGCTTTTTCTGTAATGAAAATGGTCAAAAAGCCCTTCATGAGTCCTCAACGTTTGGACAGGATACACGTGTGAGAGAATGAGCAGTAAAATTAAATGACACGTTGTTACTTGCAAAGTTAAGTGCTGGTGATCTAATTGCAAAGAAAGCAAAGTACCACTCTAAATGTTTTGTTTCCTAATATAATCCGGCATCTCAAATTGAAATGAAAAATGATAAGGTCGAATCTAAGAAGGAAAGTCAAATCCCTGGTATTGCATTTTCAGATTGTCAGATCCATGTAAACTTTATACGGAAAGAATAACATGTCTAGGTGCAGATGTTTCATCTCGAGTTTATAGTACACGACTGTCTGTCTCCTACGACCGAGTGTTAGAAATTTCTACTTCCATGGCCAAGGATGCTTGTCGTCGTTATGTCAAAGAAGGTATTGTTTGCCCTACCAATCCACTACATAATGTATTTACTTCATCTGCTGTAGACAACATTGATCACAATTCAAGCAGTATCTCGTTAAAAGATTCATTTCATGGTACAGATATATCTTTATTCCAACATATTTCAGAGGATGTTCAAGGCGTTGTTCAAACATTTGACCAATCTGAACCTATGTTGAAATGCCAGTCAAAAAGAGTGTCTCTTTTACCAGAGAGTTATTCAAATCTTCCACCAGCTGTACTAATATTCATCGAACCAGATATCCCATTAGTTGAAGGAGAACTTTCAATTGATATGTCCTCATTCCCAGCTGCATCAAAAGGGGAATTCAAATGGCTGAACAGCTGTGGATAGGTTTTGGCACTGGAAAGAACTTTCTAAATATTTCAATTCATGGATTGTGCCTTGCTCTAGGACCATTGAAATTGAAAGTCTTTCTACTGTTCCATTCATTTACCGGTTGTGACACAGTCTCAGCTTTTTCTGGGAAAGGTACGACATCAGCTTGGGATACATGGTTCGTAAATGAGGAGTTGTCAGAAGCATTTCTGCAGGTTATTGAAAATCCAAATGTAGTGGAAATTTTAAAAGTGTTAATAGTAATAGAACGATATGTTGGGCTTTTGTATGATCGGTCTAGTACAGCTAATATGGTGAATGAGTTTAGAAAACAGTTATTCACGCAGAAGACAAGAACAATTGACAATATTCCTCCATCACGAGATGCACTTCTTCATTGAACATACGAAACGTGCAGCTTACCAAGGTAGTGTTATTTGGTGCAATTGTTTATTTGCAAATTCAAGTATGCCATCACCAGATTTATTTGGTTGGCAAAAACTTGATGGTACTTGGGTACCATTCTGGTCTGTGCTTGCTGAAGCTTCAATGTCATGCCAAGAGTTCATCCACTATGGATGCAAGAAAGGATGTATAGGAGCATGTAAATTCCTGAAAGTAGCATTAAAATGCACAGCATTATGCAACTGCTCACCGGACTGTGAAAGAGAAACTGATCGTGACTGTGCTTTCTTTTGATTTCCCTGCATTTGTGTTATATTTTAATTATAATTTTAATCTGTTGTTATGTTAAATAGTTACTTGTGAGTTTTTTTTTAATTTCTTATCTCATTTCTAAAAAAGAAATACTCTTTGCACTGATTCAATACTGCATATGTTAGGTTTTTTTCATTTCAGGAAAATTGTGAAATTTTCTAAGGTCATTACCTGTAACTGTGAAAAATAAGAATTCTTCGAAGACGCCATTTTGAACTGTATCGGCCATTTTTATTTCATAGCTTATGTCACCTGTTACATTAAATAATAATATGTTTGTATATACGTGCTTGTATTGAAATAAATTATCCATTATTGTTTAATCATTTGTATACCATATTCAAAAACAAACGTCAAATTTGTACATGTTAAACGGCGCCATTTTGAATATTGCCGCCATTTTGAAAATATTATTTATGCACCCAGGCATTGATGATACATTGCAGGCCTTTGTCGATAGCAAATGATCAGTTTCGCGTATTTTGTAACTTTCTATCACACAATGATGGTGTATACATACGAATACTGTCAAATTTAGACATTTTGACGCGCCATTTTGAATTTGGACGCCATTTTGATGATTTCTGTATTATAAGGTTTAAAAAAAAAAATAATTGACATATCTTAATTGTATTTCCTTAAGTTTGTGACATCTTCTGAACACATTAAAATTGGAAGACTTCATCAAGTGAATTATGTTATACTAATGTTGGCCATCTTGAATTTGGCGGCCATATTGGTTTTTTTTTTCGTGGCTCCATATCTGAATTTTGTATATACCCCTTAATCTTTCATTCTGCCAAGTTTCATGCTTTTACCATAAAGTGATCAATTATTCTGATATCCGCTGGACTAGAACATATGTTCATTTAAACATACTTAACATATACACACTGTGTAAGTTGTAAATAAAATTGAAATTGATATGTTGTTGCCAAACCGGTTCTTGGGGTGAACACTAAATTTTCAAAAAAAATTGGAGGCCTGCAAGACGACTTAATTTGTTTAGAAATGGTATGGACGAATACTGTTATATCTAATACAGGGCAAGCTCATGTTGATTTTTTATAAAATTAATTGATTTTCGAGTTTCAGTTAATTTCATGTATCTAAGTGAACGAATATCGAAGGGACAATACAGAAATTGGACAAATATGCCATTAAAACATATGTATGTGACAAATCAACATGAGCTTGCCCTGCATTACATGTAACAGTATTCGTCTATACCAATTTTAGGCAAATAAAGTCGTCTCTCGCAGGCCTACAGATTTTTTTTGAAAATATGGTGTTCACCCCAAGAACCGGTTTGGCAACAACATAACAATTTCAAGTTTATTTACAATTAACACAGTGTGTATATGTTAAGTATGTTTAAATGAACATATGTTCTCATCGTTTATGACTTTATTCATTATAGGTTGACAAATACAGACATATGAAGTGTCCTATATTTTGACTTTAGTGGAACCTTAAAATTCATTTATCTAGGGCATGCTATGCCTGATTTTTTTTACTGATGCGCAGGTTTGGGTGTACTCAGAGTAAATTTTGAGGTGAAAATATGACCATTTTAGCCATAGGATCCACATGAACCTTAAAAGTGTTTTATTACCTACTATCTATATTTATGAAGTTAGACTTTTCTTCATTTAATTATTGCACGCATTGCATGTTGTATACTTCACTTCGATTGTGTATTCATTGTTTTTGTTTTGCATTGTAACATCAAATTGATATATAACCCTTTACAGATTTAGAACAGTACATTCTGAATAATGTTTTTTTCCAAGACTGTAGCCTTTTAAAAAAAAGATATTTGTATAACCCTGATAATTAACTTGAGGTGGTTCAACAATACCTATTTTAGTCTTTTCACTTTTTGAAGAAATTTCAACAGGTTGTGGACAACCTTTCAAAGGAGAAAAATTTCCGAAATAAGCAAGTAAATGATTGATATTCATCTAGTGTTTTTAAGGTGGTACCTAACACTACAGGGCCCATATTCATCAACATTTTTAAAAAGTTTCAATTTTCACTGCTAACTTACTATGTTATATATTCAATATCTAAAATAATGAGATCAACATGGTTCTGTAGGACTATAAGGAAACACGATTCCATTTTCAAAAAAATACGCAACATAAGAAAAAAAAGACTCAAATAAAAAAAATGTTTTTAGCGCTATCAAAGTTTTCCCATTTGACCGGATTTCCCAACCTATGCAAACCAATAGCAGAAACTAATTAAAATCTAGTATGCCTATTACAAACAATTTTGTTTACAGCGATTTAAGATACAATCAATATATTTTTTTTATCAAATTATTCATTTATTAAAACAATGTCTGAGTTTCTTGGTCATTACTAAACGCATTGTCGATAGTTGATTTCAATAAAATGATTTTTTACTCTTTAGGTTAAAGTTCACATGTGAGTTAACTAGTACGACTTTCATTCTTTGTGATATAGAAATAAATCAAGAAGTCGAGCAGACCGTTTAATGAATAGCCCGTTACATACGATATTTGAGTCATTGGCTAATCATTTTTAACAGGTTGGCGACAAACCCTGTTTATAGTGTTTATACATGTATGACATGTGTAGAAGGATAAAAGATCAATAGAGAGATATATTTGTTTCGACTTTTTTTAACGCAAAACATGCTAAATGTACCTACTTATGGCAGTAACCTGATGAAATGAAATATGAATTTTGAAGTTTTTATTTTAGTATTCATAAGAAGATGTGGTATGAGTGCAAATGAAACACTCTTTTTCCAATTAGTGTTTGGTTCAAACGAAGTTGTCTGGTTTTAATTAACAGATATAAAAGGGATATTAATAATACTAGACATTATTAGTATAAGAGAAAAGTTGAACATGTTCAAATGAATGGCTGAAAATATTTCTGACTGTTTACACTTAAACCCTTGCAATTTGTTTCAAATATTGAGCTGTATTTTTGTTTTATAATATCATTTTATATTCAAAATACGTTAAGAAATTCTACAATCAATGTATTGAAATGAAAAAAAAATCTAGTATCACCTAACAGTTTGAATCTGGTTTGGATGCATGGAAGGTTCATGTCAATTATTACCAATGTTAATTCAACTGATCGGGCGGAGCTTCCGTTTTAATTTGCATAAGGACAGTCTATTTAAAGATGTGTGTGATAAGGATGATTACCGTTATAATCATAACTGATTTCAAATCACCTATCATTGTCATCAAAGGAATTTACAAAACAATGACTGGACACTTCATTGATGAGTTTATCCTAAAAAACCTGTATATAGATGGACTGGTTTATTGTGAGCGAATCGGTTAAACTCCGCCCAGTCAAGTGAAATAAATCGAGTAAATAATACTTCAATGGATAAAATAAGTAACGTAAAGATTTTCCAATTACTTCAATGGTATAAAATAGGTAACGTAAAGATTTTCCAATTAGTTCCAGGTAGTCAGTATATCAATGAACATTTCTTATTTTGTAGATCTGAGATTGGTTACAGTCCTGTTGTATGCCTTGGTCCAGGTATGTGAAGTATTGTCAGTCAGGAACCCATTCGGCAATTCTCGGTAGAATCCGCTACTATCCTTCTATCGTTAGATGAGGGTACGGAATCGGCCGAGTTCAGACGAATGTCAGGAACCTTGTCACAGTCGGGATTCTACCTCGTCAAAATTATCTCCCCATTACGCCAGTTCATTTTTTCAATCGTAAAATGGAAATCATTGTAGGGATGACGCGCTGCCAATTTCACTCTTGAAATCCGATAAATTTATCCTCATATCACCATTACGATCCTTATATGCCAGTTGTATTTTGAAACACAAATTGTATCTACTAGCTAATGCGCATGATGGCCAGCAGTTAATGTACTTGTCTGCATTTAGTCAACTTAAAACTATTGTCTGATCGGTTGTCAGGAGGAATTTTCGAAAAATTCATTAACATTTAAAACAAATCTAATTAAATATTTAGTGGTAGAGCAGAGTAAAAAAAATAGTGGTTGAAGACTATATACATAACTCTAAAATCACAAACAAAAAATAAAGTTTTTTCGAAGATATGCATTTTCAAGATCCAACTGAAAAGTCTGTCGTCAAGTACTTTTAGTAAAAATTCTCTATCCGAACACACCTACTCTGGGTTTTTTTATTCATTAGAAATTGATTTCACTTGACCTATATAGATAATGAATGTAGGAAAAACCCGTCATTTTTTGCTGTATACTAATCAAATTTAAAAAAAAAGCACTATTTACGTCATGAAAATTGGAACATATAATCTTCTTAATACGAAATCAAACCAAATGTCATTTTAAAAAAGAAGGGTCCATGAATTTGTTTTCAAGTTGAATCAGTTTGAATGATAAAAATCAGTCAAAAACTATCATCGTCACCGTTTGACGTCGCGAAAATAATAATTTACGTTAGCAACGGCATTACCTCCCCTGTAACTGTATCGTATGCCCAGAATTATGTAAATAAAGATAAATTGAGAACTTTCGCAAAAGGTGTTTTTATGATAAAATACTTCATTTATATCAAAAGACTTATGTCCTTGGCACTATTTGCGAGTATGGTCTTGTGAAACGATGATAGTCCGTCGGAAGGGGATGATAAATGGCTGACCCGTGTTATAAAGAGAGAGCCATATCTCTTGCTAGTAAAGGACACCCTTGTAGATTTCAAAACAAGGCTGGCTACCCGCAAAGTGGAAAGGGATTGATATAAGATGAAATAACCTGTTTCCCAATCTAATAAAATAAAAATGTGTAAATTACAAAGTTATGTTATAGGATGATTTTAAAGATTTAATTTCGTTACTACAATCCCGTCCCCATTTTCAGAATGCGACCTTCGCTCTTAGGCTTATTACCGGGATTGTACTAACATGAGCAACACGACGAGTTCCACATGTTGTGCAGGATCTGGTTCTCTACCGGAACACCTGAGATTACTACCAGTTTTTGGTAAGGTTCGTGTTGCTCAGTCTATAGTTTTCTATGGTGGGTGTTGTGTACTTTTGTTCGTCTGGCCCGTCTATTTCTTTTTAAGTTGGGGCCTCGGTGATAGAGTGGTCTAAGTAGTTACTACTGTAATCACTAGCCAGTCAATACTGAGGTTGTGAGTTCGAACCCCGCTCGTGGTGGTGCACTCGACTCAGTTTTCCGATCGAAGGTTGGTGTTTTTCTCCGGGCCCTACGGCTTTCTCCATCAATAAAAACTGGCTGCTACGAAATAGCCTAAATGCGGTGCCTAAAAGTGGCATTAAAACACCAAAATCAAAAAATCAAATCTTTACAAGTCATGTCCTTGTCAGTTTATTATCGACTTTAATTTTTATTGTCCCACTGGTACCTCTCGCTTCTCTTTTATGATATTGTGAAATAATTTTCGAGTTCAAAGGGCCAAAATAGAGAGCTTGCGTTATACCTACCTTTAATAGTGTGAAGCTAGCCGTTACACTATAATATTTTGTCGATATAGATTCTGCGAGTGCTATCACACATGTATATTAGTTATCTTTAATTTAGATTGATTATTTAAGAAATGTCTGTAAAAAAAAATGTCTGTCTATAATGAAATAACACCAAAAGTGTGGTTCTCAAAGAATTACCCGCTGAATTATGTTAATGAGCTAATAGACAAAAAAACACGTTGAGCCAATCAGACGATGTGTTACATTAAAAAAATACTAAATGAAATATATGCAAATGTTTTTCATTGTAGGTATGCCACTCCGCATCCGAACCTACATTCGAAAGTAAGTATCCTGATTTCGTCGTACTTAAATTGAAATGTTATTAACAACATTCCAATAATTTATCCATTCAGATATGACGACTCTCACACATTGTGGCTATACCCGTAGTAAAATATGAATACGAATAACATGATTCTCAATAAATCAGATTCCTTTTTATAAACACACCTATTGTGGTTACGTCGATTCTTTCCAGGACATCTGCATTTAAAAAAAATGTCCATCACAAATGGAAGACTGTTAAGATTTAATTTAGTTGATAAGCACGTCATTATTTGTCCGTCTGTTTTAATTTCCCCACCATGTCGAATGTGAATACGATTTTGATACAATTGTTAAAGCAATCGTCTGCTAAGAGAACGATGAGGGGGTGGGGGATGTCGATCCTAAATGAACTATTCTAATATTCCAATTTGATGATGAACTGTTCTGAACAAAAACTATAACAAAACAACTCAATGAGGTCATGTAAGCTCTGTAACTCGATAGATATCTGATCCTGGAACAGGAAACTGTTATTATCATTGCTATTTAATGTTAACTGTTCAGTATTTGGCATTTAGTTAGTATATATAAAATTGAGCTGCGATGGATATAAATCGACCTTATGCAAATCAATACAATGCATCTTTTTACCTATTCGGTTTTGAACAAAAGTTCAACAGAAAGTCTACAGGGCTTTGTGCTATAGTGGAATTATTTATCGAATGCTACAAACAGACCAAACTTCATCTTTTAGTTTATTGTATTTCGTATATTAATGTTCCAAAATTAACCACAGTTTTTTTACATTTACATATCTACGTACTCTTGCATACGGTCGATTTCTATCCGACGCAGCTCATATGTTGCAGGAAATTTGTGAAATCGGAATTGTAAAATCCATGGACTCATAACTTAGTAATTTAATAAAACCTCTAACAGGTTCAGTGATTTTGTATAATCCCTGAAATTTCAGCGACTCTTCTTTCAATGTAGAGATGCACAAACTATCGCAAACAACAGCAAACAACTGTCCAGATAGCAAGACTTCTTTTAGGCAAATCATTAAATTCATTTTAAATGTATTGTATATTGCATAGGTGGATCGAGGGGGCTGGAGGGTCCGGCCCTTAAATCGCATGTTGATAATGAAATTTATCGCTGAAGCATGACTGTAGTTGACCCCATCTTATCGTAGTTAATTCGACGGAATTAGCGGACAATCATTTGATATTCTGGGGGGTGGGGGGCAGGGGGCAAGAGGATTTTGAAAATAAATAACTCAGCCTTGATAATCACAAAAATAAATGGTTTGTTCGGTGGCAGTTTTAAAATAAATTACCTGACTTGCAATGTATTTAAAATAAATAACTCTGCAGGTCTAATCGTAAGTACGAGATGCCACTTGATTCTTCATAAATTCATCTTTTTTCCCAAAAAGAATCGGGAAACACTTCCCAAATCTTTTAATGATAAAAGTGTGAATATCATTTAAATGTTCTTGAAATGTCTGAAAATTGTCTTCTTTTAACTTAAGGTATATTTTCTCAGGAACACTTACCTCACATTTATTATCAAAACTTAACACTCATCTCAATATCAAATTGTGTTCAAAGCGAGTGCCTTGCAAGAAGCAAGTTCGGTTCTCCCTGATTTATTTTTTTGGTTCAATGTTTCTAAATTATTTGTCGATTGTTCATTGATTGCCCTTCTGCATTCTGTTAGTGTTGCATTCCTGTTGTAATTTTGTTACTTAACTTGATCATGAGTTTAAAAAAAAACAGCAGCCACAGACTTAACTGTGTAAATTAAATTTTGGGTTTATCATGCATATTAGTCTTTTGATGTTGTCCCTAGAAACTTGTTTTACACTGAATGTATACATTTTGCTTTGAGACCAAAATATTGTTCAAAAATTATTAAAACAGGACTTGCATTTTCAGATTAATAATGGGTCTGGGAAACACCCAGAAAGCATGATTTTGTATCATTTGTTCTATAGGTTCTTGGGCTTTCAATGACTCCAAAACCCTTCAAATTTTTTTTTTCGCATCGCTCCGTTCGGCTCTGCAGGGGAGGAGAATTAATTTTGATTATATGCTACAAATGAAATGTGTCCACAGATGTGAAAAGGTGTCCTCAAAAGAAAGGACTATACTTTATAAGAAAAAGTGTGTCCTTCAAAGAAAAGACAATATTTAACGAAAAAAAGTGTTTATACTCACCAAACATACAAAATGTATATATAGACATAGTCCCCCCTCCCTCCCTCTCCAAAAAAAAATCAGCGAAAATATTGTGATTATATTATATTTTTTTATTTACATAGTTGAAACAGATTGTACGTATGAAGATAACCTGGTAGAAGTGGTATACTATGGTGACGCTATGGCCGTATATGCTGTCAATAGCGAGGGTGAAGAATTTGAATTTGAAGAAGATTTGGGTGAAACTGTCTCATGGACATTGTATTTAAAACTAGAAAAAGACTTGGAAACTGATCCTATTTTTGATGTAAGTTATACAACGGTGTGAACCAGCTGAATTTAATTAAATTTGGTTAACTGGGCGAAAATAATTTGAAAACTTAAATTAAATTATATGATATTGTAAGGGGTAGGGGTTGGGTAAATAGGTATAGTCAATTTCCCGTGAATAAATTTCATAACAGTGCTACATTTGTATGTTTCTTGGGAAATTTAAAATGAATGGTTCTTTCAATAGCAATTTGAAAACAATTAACGGTTATTTATTTTTTATTGGTACGTGGATTTTTATGAAATTCTTTTCTTCAATAATAAGAAAACACCAGGTATGGAAGTGTACCAAATATTGGTCCAGGGAAGGAAAACTATTAAACAAATCAAATCAGATGGCGACCCTGAGGCTATGATACAATGTAGCTATATGACGTATGCGGATGATGTAGAGGGAGGTTCCGAATTGACAGAACAGTAAGTTGAAATACAGGGAGGTTCCAAATTGACAGATCAGTAAGTTGAAATAGAGTGAGGTGCCGAATTGACGGACCAGTAAGGTGAACAAAAGGAAGGTTCCGAATTGACGGATCAGTCAGTTGATGTAGAGGGAGGTTCCGAATAGACATATTATTTAGTTGAACTAGAGGGAGGTTCCGAATTGACAGATCAGTCAGTAGAAATAGGGGGAGGTTCCGAATTGACGGAATAGTCAGTAGAAATATAGGGAGGTTCCGAACTGAAAATCAGTAAGTTGAACTAGAGGGAGGTTCTGAATTGACGGATCAGTAAGTTGAAATAGAGGGAGGTGCCGAAATTGATGGGTCAGTAAGTTGAAATAGAAGGAGATTCCGAATTGACGGATCAGTAAGTTGAAATACAGGGAGGTTCCAAATTAACAGATCAGAAAGTTGAAATAGAGATAGTTTCCGAATTGACGGATCGGTAAGTTGTACTAGAGGGAGGTGCCGAATTGACGGATCAGTAACTTGAAATAAGGGAGATGCGGTCTTGACAGATCAGTTAGTTGAAATAGAGGGAGGTTCCGAATTGACGGATCAGTAAGTTGAAATAGAGGGAGGTTCCGAATCGACAGGTCAGCAAGTTTTCACCAAATTACATTATATAGATATCACAGTGTAGATACTATTCTGTACGCTTTCCGGAAGTAAGATTTTCGAAGCGATGATTTCCAACTGACTAACAGAACGGTTTTGCCTACGGTGACTTTTCTCACCATTTGTTTACTCCTATATCTATAAATTGCTTTGAACAGCTTCAAGGTATGTATAGCATCATAAATATGAGTAACTGTAACAAAAACATGCATTTAATTTAGATTATGAAATATACGTGTGCATCACACCAACTTGATAGAAAAAAGTGAAATCGATGGACAATTTTGCCCTCGTAGTACAAAGCAAATAATCTTTTAATTGTAAATATTTGCATCAGTTTACAGTTAAATATATATTTACTGTTTCAATATTCTTTTCGTAATTAAGTAGAATATTCGTATTTTCCCTAAAAAATATGTTTTCCTTGAGGATCCCAAAATATATTACTGTACGATCAGTCTAGAACTGACTGTATTCTAGAAGCGATTCCAGATTTTTTTACTGTATGACCAGTCGTGTTTTAAAAAAAACCCGGCAATTTGAAGGTATATACCTGTTTATAAGATATTATGAACTGTCCAGGGAACTATAACGTATACTTATTTTCATCAGACAATACAAATATATTTCTGATGATTTTTGTTGACGGCAAAATAATTGTATTTTGTTCCGTCAGTCTTATTTAAAATCAAATGCCTAAAAAGCAATACATGATTCTCTTCTGGACTTTGTAATAGTGTTTCGTTGCAGTTATCTGTTTAGCTATTACATTTTTAAATGCTATTTACACCGTCCGCCGTTGAGGGGAGTAATTCATGTGATATAATTTGGGTAAGTTTACAGAAATGATTACATGTATCAATAACGAATGAATTTAAAATGAAATGGATTTTATCAGCTTACTTAAAACGTGTTCTGGGTTAATCCATATATGTCATTGTACTGATTGCATTTCATAATTGCGTGGCAACTTGTGAAAATAATAATACTTAGCTTATACAATTTTACCCTTTTTAACAGGATTTTCCACAGAAAAATCGGTTGGTATGTTGAAGGTGCGACCATTAAAACGGTTAAACCCGCTGTACTAAAAAAAATTAAATTGGGACTTGGATTGAGAGTTGTCTCATACCACATCTTCTTATTTATATTATTTTGGTGATATTAGAATGCTGCCAAACATTGTCCATGCCCTTTACTCATTAACTGTTTAACCCGAAAGCTTTTACTGTGCTTATCCAGTGACCTTTGGGGTATCACATAAGCAAAGACTTAAACAGTTTACAAAATTGCAGTTAGGTTTCTACTCCAACTAACTGATCAACTGGTTAAATAATTTAGCAGATTGCTCAAGTGAAATGTTGTTAGTAAGAAGTGGGTGCTGTAAAATAAAAAGTAATACTTTTAATACCATCCAGAACCAGTTAGTTGGTACCTTTGACAATCATTTTTAACAAAAATAATATCTTACTATAGTATGAGTCACTGAATAAGAAGGTATAATTTTGACATGGACACTTCCATCATAAATAAATATCATCAATGAATAGTTCAAAACATTGTTTTGTAGGTGTATATTTTATAGCTTTGTCTTCTAAGAGAAAGTTATTGTGCAATTGTGATCCTTTAATGCCAGCAGATCAGTAATTTGTATAGAAAATATTATTCGAATCACAATTGCACAATAACTTTCTCTTAGAAGACAAAGCTATAAAATATACACCTACAAAACAATGTTTTGAACTATTCATTGATGATATTTATTTATGATGGAAGTGTCCATGTCAAAATTATACCTTTTTATTCAGTGACTCATACTATAGTAAGATATTATTTTTGTTAGAAATGATTGACCAAGGTATCAACTATTAAACTGGATGTTGATGGTAAGTATTACTTTTTATTTTACAGCACTCACTTATTCTAACAACATTTCACTTGAGCAATCTGCTAAAATATTTTACCAGTTGATCAGTTAGTTGGAGTAGAAACCTAACTGCAATTTGGTAAACTGTTTTAGTCTTTGCTTATGTGATACCACAAAGGTCACTGGATAAGCACTGTAAAAAATTTTGTTTGTCGTTACTGATGCCAAAATAGAGGTCAAGTTGATAGTGACGATTTTACTCTTTCTGATCATGAGGTATGCTTCTTGAAAGATTTAAAAATGGTGTTTCCAGTCGTGTCCATGCGTTAACTCGTGAATCGTTCAATCTTACAATTTTTTAAACTTGAATATGTTGTTACTGATGATAACACGGAGGTCAAGTATGATATTGATGATTTTCACATTCACCGTTCAAGATGGATCATCATGGTTCTTAAAAGATTGAATAATGCAAGATATAAATAAATTTAAAAAAATCTGGATTGCTGTCTTCTGAAAGGCTCTTATTTTTAATTTTCCTTGGAAGTCGGCTATGTTTTTTATCATCATTTTTCATTTACATCTTCCCCGTTATAGAAATATTCAGGCTAAAAGTTGGTATAAGTCGACACTGAGGAAAACTTTGGGATGGTGGTGAACGGGAGGCACATCATTAATATCTAGTCCACTGACTTTGTTATTTGAAAATTGTTTATGAAATGTACATGTTAAATTCAAATCAATATACATTATATGCATTCAAGTAAACGAAAGATATACTTCTTTTTCAGGATAATCCAAGTTTTCATGATTCGGAAGAATTAAAGTTGAAAGTTGCAACACGTTTTTCTCCGTATATTGCAAATGTAAAAAAAAAACCTTCAAACCGATACCTGCTGAAATTAATGAAGCTCGCTTGTCATGTTTTCAAAATTTGGTAACGCGCGTTATTCAGTGTGCACCATATTTTTTATGTTATTTCTTCATAGACAGAAAAATATTACAGTCATTCCTTAAATAGTTTTTGGGGACATAAACTTGTTAATGATAAAGCTATATGAAAAGTCAAGAGAGAACATTTTCCGGCAAAAATTTCAACGGATAATATATCGAAAACAAGCACGGTGACCTATATATATTGTATTTGCTCTTTGGATTACTATATTAATCCCCTATCAAATAAACTAGTGTTTTTAAAAGTTAATTACTTTGAAACTGAGAAGCGAACTCCCGTAAGAAGGACAATACAATCATAATTCCACAATGTGAATCACTCACAGTTAATGTATGTAATATTTCTTCGGAACTGTTGTCACCTGTTAAGAAGCAATGTGGAACAGAAGTACAATTGAGTATCAAAGAGACAGCTCTACATCCAAAACAAATTGAAGGGACTGTGATCAATTATAGGCTCCGGTACGGCCTCGAATGTGTGTAAATACAAGCATTTTTATAAATAAATCTGTGTGTTTGTACAATTTTAAGTATCACGGAGGACATTTCTCTAAACTTATATATACAACAAACCTTCTTCTTATTTTAGCAACATTTAAACATCCTTATACTTAATGTAGTCAGTCGAGTACACCCTATCAAGCTAAAACATGATTCATTAGTTTTAGGATGTGAATTTATTGTAATAAATTTGTATTATTTAGATAATTGCCATCTTCTAATGTATCGTATATGATTTATGAAATCACTACTAGAATACAGTGAAATAAAGACTGATCATACAGTTTCAAAATATACAAGCGAGACTGATCGTACAGTGAGAAATTCAAACAAATGTAAATTTCTTATTTTTGGATTCAAAGATCTGGTTGAAACTTTTACCCCCACTTGAAATCTACTTCATTTAGTTAATTAAGTCTGGTTTATACATTAATTTGTACACCAAGAGGGTAAAAAGATTGTTTTTAGGTTCACCGACTGAATTTCCTTAGTGATGCACTTAAAAATCTCTTGATGAAGGCAAAGATATGGATAATGAATGTTCTGAATTTATTTCTAAACCATTTGAGAATATTGATGTCAGCTGATTTAATCATTAAGCAATGTTCAGATGATCAACTTACCGTTTAACTCAGTATATCCATCAAATTTAAATGTGATCCAAAAAGTTCTCGCTTCGAAAATCGCGACTTCCGGAAAGCGTACAGAATAGTCTTTACACTGTGGATATAAGAAGGTGTGGTATGAGTGCTAATTAGACAACTCTCCATCCGAGTCACAATTTGTAAAAAAAACCTTTATAGATAAAAGGACAGCCTTAGCTCGCATTTGAATTATTGATAAAGGATGAGAATCTTTCACCAAAAGTTTCGGTTTAACAGATTGTTATATGTTGTCCTTGATATCTATACTATTAAACGAGAAGACCTCATTTTGGGTGTCGCTTCTCTTCTTTCCACAATAAATTAATCATCATGCCTCTGTGTCCTATGGGTACAGTGTATAATCGCATTTGTCATCCATTCATATGATTATTCGGATTGAGTTATTTTTGGGTGAAAAACGAGAAAAAAGACGTCCGGATATGTTTCCGCCATTGAGCGAAATTTTAAGTCGGATTATACTTCCGGTTTGCGTTTTTCTGTATACTTTGAACATACATTAATACTACGAATACAGTGTATTTTCTGTCTTATATCCGTCATTGGACGAAATTTAAGTCAAATTAGAACCCCGGTTTGCGTTTTTCTTTTTACTATGAAACACTACGAATAAAGTGTATTTTTCTGTCTGATATAATTTTCAAGTTTACTATCCACGGCAGTCACAGGGTTTATTTAATAGAGAGGGTCTGAATAATCAATCAATGACCGCTGTGGATCAATTATTAAACTGAGAATTGACTGTAAAAAGAAAATACACTTTCGGGACGTCTGGAACGGGTGTTTTTAAGATCGAAATTTCAGGATTGACCATTTTAGGATCCGGGATTTCTTTTTTCGAATTTTGGGATGTCGAGATATTTAATTTGTATAATAAATTCAGCACCTCAAGATTTCGTGTTTTTAAGCCCGGGATATTGGGATCAGGGCCCCTCCGCAGTGGCGGATCCAGAAATTTCCATACGCAGGGGCCCGTTGACTGCCTAAGAGGAGCCCGCTCCGGTCATGCTTCAGTGATTTCCTATATAAGCAACCAATTATTTTTCAGAAAAGGGGGGCGGGCCCCCTAAATCCGCCTCTGCCCCGACCCCCCCCCCCCCCCCATTTAATGAATGTTCATAATAAACAGATAAGCGCTAAAATTATTCATGTGTCATTAAAATTAAAAGAGAACAAACAAAAAAAAAGGATTTTTTTTGTGGAAAAAGGAGGAGCCGGCTAGAAAAACAATTATCATGTTCCAAATTACCTATGACTTTTGATACCTTTTCTGAAATTCTCAAGTCACTAAATATTTTACAAAAAAAAGAAGATGTGGTATGAATGCCAATGAGACAGCTCTCCACAAGAGACCGGCAAAATGACACCGAAATTAACATTTAAAGGTCACCTTACGGCCTTCAACCATAAGCAAAAGCCGATACTGCATAGTCTGATATAAAAGGCCCCGAAATGACAATGTAAAACAATTCAAATGAGAAAACTAACAGCCTTATATATTTATGTACAAAAAAAAAACGAAAAACAAATATCACTGAACCACTGAATTACAGGCTCTTGACTGGAATGTTCATAATACATGTACATTAAATGTATGTTCATAATGAAATTAATAGAAAACAAAAAATGGGAATTTTGGAAATAAAGGAGGAGGGTTAAAAAAAAATATTTTCCTTTCCCAAAGTACCTACGACTTTTGATACTTTTCCTGAAATTCTCAAGTCATTAAATCTTTTACAAAATTCTTCCTACAACACTTAACATCCTTTCAAATACGCTCTGAATGCCCGCGATTTCGCGGGTGTGTTCTAGTATATTCTAATAGCTGAAAGATTCGATGATGATGTTGTTCCGTGTCAATATCAAAAACGTTTTATGAAGGTAAAAGAAATCTGATTGGTCTTTGAATGTGATGTTATTGTAAACATGTTTGAAAATTAGCATATTTTGTTCATTTGAAAGTTGTGTATTCCCCCTTTTTGTCGTGATGAGTTGATAGGTTAACCAGGATCAGGTAAACCCTGTTCCAATATTATTTAATAAAAGCTGTCAAAGTAATATTCACAGATTTGTCTCAAAGTATGTATAACGTTCAATGACAAATTTAATGCTTTTGGAGAATTCCAGGACGAGAACATGGTAGCTCGATATGAATATATTAAATCCTGTTTTGTACAAGACCGACACTTTAAGCTGGATCTTTAACGTTTCTGTTCTTAAGTTATGAAGAACTATAGAGGTCACAATATCATGTTGTACAGTTTTAATAACTGTTAAAAAGTACTGACACGTAAACTCTTTTGTTTTGATTACCGCCCTCATAGTCCGATATTACTCTGATTTCGAACCAGCTTTCTTGCAAAACAGCCGTTGAACGTCAGAGTATTCTTGAACTACCGCCCACAATGCATACTAATATTACTTTTTTTTCTCATTTTTCTCCAGGATACAGAGTCCTGAGATTATCGTCAATAATACTGGAAGCGTAGCCGAGTCTAATTTTACCGTTTCAATTGTAAAAATTAATGAACAGCCATTTACCAATAAAATTCGTATGGGACGTATTGTGAAACTGAAAGCTACAATGACAGGTCTGTATGTCTGATCTATCATGTTATTTAATAGGTCTGTATGTCTGATCTATCATGTTATTTAATCTGATCTATCATGTTATTTAATAGGTCTGTATGTCTGATCTATCATGTTATTAAATAGGTTCTGTATGTCTGATCTATCATGTTATTTAATAGGTTCAGTATGTCTGATCTATCATGTTATTTAATAGGTTCTGTATGTCTGATCTATCATGTTATTTAATAGGTTCTGTATGTCTGATCTATCATGTTATTTAATAGGTTCTGTATGTCTGATCTATCATGTTATTTAATAGGTTCTGTATGTCTGATCTATCATGTTATTTAATAGGTTCTGTATGTCTGATCTATCATGTTATTTAATAGGTTCTGTATGTCTGATCTATCATGTTATTTAATAGGTTCTGTATGTCTGATCTATCATGTTATTTAATAGGTTCTGTATGTCTGATCTATCATGTTATTTAATAGGTTCTGTATGTCTGGATCTATCATGTTATTTAATAGGTCTGTATGTCTGATCTATCATGTTATTTAATAGGTTCTGTATGTCTGATCTATCATGTTAATTAATAGGTCTGTATGTCTGATTTATCATGTTATTTAATAGGTTCTGTATGTCTGATCTATCATGTTATTTAATAGGTTCTGTATGTCTGATCTATCATGTTATTTAATAGGTTCTGTATGTCTGATCTATCATGTTATTTAATAGGTTCTGTATGTCTGATCTATCATGTTATTTAATAGGTTCTGTATGTCTGATCTATCATGTTATTTAATAGGTTCTGTATGTCTGATCTATCATGTTATTTAATAGGTCTGTATGTCTGATCTATCATGTTATTTAATAGGTCTGTATGTCTGATCTATCATGTTATTTAATAGGTCTGTATGTCTGATCTATCATGTTATTTAATAGGTTCTGTATGTCTGATCTATCATGTTATTTAATAGGTTCTGTATGTCTGATCTATCATGTTATTTAATAGGTCTGTATGTCTGATCTATCATGTTATTTAATAGGTTCTGTATGTCTGATCTATCATGTTATTTAATAGGTCTGTATGTCTGATCTATCATGTTATTTAATAGGTTCTGTATGTCTGATCTATCATGTTATTTAATAGGTCTGTATGTCTGATCTATCATGTTATTTAATAGGTCTGTATGTCTGATCTATCATGTTATTTAATAGGTTCTGTATGTCTGATCTATCATGTTATTTAATAGGTCTGTATGTCTGATCTATCATGTTATTTAATAGGTTCTGTATGTCTGATCTATCATGTTATTTAATAGGTTCTGTATGTCTGATCTATCATGTTATTTAATAGGTTCTGTATGTCTGATCTATCATGTTATTTAATAGGTCTGTATGTCTGATCTATCATGTTATTTAATAGGTCTGTATGTCTGATCTATCATGTTATTTAATAGGTCTGTATGTCTGATCTATCATGTTATTTAATAGGTTCTGTATATAGGTCTGTATGTCTGATCTATCATGTTATTTAATAGGTTCTGTATGTCTGATCTATCATGTTATTTAATAGGTTCTGTATGTCTGATCTATCATGTTATTTAATAGGTCTGTATGTCTGATCTATCATGTTATTTAATAGGTCTGTATGTCTGATCTATCATGTTATTTAATAGGTCTGTATGTCTGATCTATCATGTTATTTAATAGGTCTGTATGTCTGATCTATCATGTTATTTAATAGGTTCTGTATGTCTGATCTATCATGTTATTTAATAGGTCTGTATGTCTGATCTATCATGTTATGTAATAGGTTCTGTATGTCTGATCTATCATGTTATTTAATAGGTTCTGTATGTCTGATCTATCATGTTATTTAATAGGTTCTGTATGTCTGATCTATCATGTTATTTAATAGGTTCTGTATGACTGATCTATCATGTTATTTAATAGGTTCTGTATGTCTGATCTATCATGTTATTTAATAGGTTCTGTATGTCTGATCTATCATGTTATTTAATAGGTCTGTATGTCTGATCTATCATGTTATTTAATAGGTCTGTATGTCTGATCTATCATGTTATTTAATAGGTTCTGTATGTCTGATCTATCATGTTATTTAATAGGTTCTGTATGTCTGATCTATCATGTTATTTAATAGGTTCTGTATGTCTGATCTATCATGTTATTTAATATGTTCTGTATGTCTGTATCTATCATGTTATTTAATAGGTCTGTATGTCTGATCTATCATGTTATTTAATAGGTTCTGTATGTCTGATCTATCATGTTATTTAATAGGTCTGTATGTCTGATCTATCATGTTATTTAATAGGTTCTGTATGTCTGATCTATCATGTTATTTAATAGGTTCTGTATGTCTGATCTATCATGTTATTTAATAGGTTCTGAATGAGGGGTCCTTCATTTCTGTATTATTAAAAGAAACAATATTTCTATTTTTTCTCTATTCTTTATACGTTAGTATCTAATAAGTATATATATTCTTTATAAGTTAGAATCTTATTATAATCATTTTTTTGTACGTTAGTTTTTTTATTTGTATCTATTCTTTGTTTGTCCCTTTTTTTCTCAAGATTTTTTTATGTCTATTTTCTGTAGATTTGGTTCATTGTAATCTAATCGCATAATTATTTTTTGCCAATTTCACGACACTTCAATATGAACATGACTTTTGTATTTTAATGTTTAGGAACTGTAAATGAAACCAAATTCCATGTTACAAACTGCAACGCCTTCTCAACAGATTTAAATGCGACATCAGTTGTACTTATTGATGGGTAAGTAATTAATGACATGTATTTCATATCATTAATCGTTAAATATGGATCCAGGTGGGGTTTACACCATTGAAAAACCGGGCCAATCTGCAGAAAAACAAGAGAAACCCCCCCCCCCCCTAAAACATCAAAAATAGACTGAGTATAAAGTGCTGCTTTAATATAAAGAAGAGAGAAGAACGGGCAAAAAATATATAGAAAAGAAGAAAAAAGTGACCTAAACAAAAAATAAGGATTCTCTTTCAAGACTTTCTTAAATGCTTGAAACCTTACATTGTTATATATGAAGTCCAATGCAAGGAAAATGAAAGCAACACAATTCATTAAGAATCTTAACTGGAAAAGTATTTAACATCCTATTAAACACATTCTTACTCATAGAGACTGTGAAAGAACATGTCATGTACGTGAAAAATGAAAGACTTGTGAACGAATGTAGATGGTTTTTAATAGAGTAGAAGAAAATGTGGTATGCGGCGCGCTTAAAGTCCTTACAAGGATCTGAAAAGGCTTTATTCAACTTCCTGATGTAACGACCGTTCAGGAATACCGGATCCTCATGGTTTGTCGTCATGAAACACACTTTCCAAAATTTGGAGGTAGACATTTCATTGGTCAGAATAGTGAACGAATGTAGATGGTTTTTAAGAGAGTAGAAGAAAATGTGGTATGCGGCGCGCTTAAAGTCCTTACAAGGATCTGTAAAGGCTTTATTCAACTTCCTGATGTAACGACCGTTCAGGAATACCGGATCCTCATGGTTTGTCGTCATGAAACACACTTTCCAAAATTTGGAGGTAGACATTTCATTGGTCAGAATAGAAAATAGAATCGACACAGAATATGTACATGATTAATTTTAATTCTTCGACGATATGTGGGTGGCAATCAGATTAGAATATTTTTAGGAGAGAAAAAAACATACACCCTTTTTTTAAATTAAAAGGTCGTTCTCTAACTAACTCGAATAATTATCCGCCCTCGAGAGGCCTATAGCCTATCGAGAGAGATAAATCTAATGTAGCAATCGGAGATATGACGGGTTATTCTCTTATTGGGTTTGTAATAATGACTGCTTGAATTTTAGATGTGGAACAGGACATCCATTTAAGAATACTCAAGGTTTTACATTACGAGGTTTGTCCGCTATAAGTCCAAGCTTCCAGATGTTTCGAATCAAACGAACACAAGGAATTTTATTTAAATGCAGCTTCGTCATATGTAACGATGAGTGTCCAGAGGTACGGATTTTTAGTTAGTATAAAGATGTTTTGCGCAGTTCGGCTCTTGTATGTTAAATAACGGAAGGAATCGCTAGATGTTATTTTAATTTCTTCTTAGGGGACCTGTTGTAAAAATACCTTTCTAACTGTAAATTCTTCTAATTAATCACTTTTTTCCAGTTAAGGTTTTAATCATCGACATTTCAACTGTCCTCTACGAACAGAAGAATTGTTTAATTGTTCCCATTTATAATATTCAAAAGTGTACCTGAAAATGTATTGCTCTGTTGTCCTTTTTTATCCTGCGAGAAACAATGCTATCTATCTTTTCAAATCTATGTCTATGTGACAAAACACACAATATAGTAAAATTCCTCTTACTATATATAAGTAACTAATGAAACTGTCTACGCTATGATCCGCTATGGCAAGTCGTTCTCGTCAAAACTATGTTTATAAGAAACTTGGAATTAAAAAAAAAGAACACCGAGATTTAAAAACCCCTATTAACACACTGCAAAATCGAAATCACACACTGGGATTTTAATATTACTCAATGAGACTTGAAAAAATGACTGAAAAATACACACTGAGATTTTAAAGACACTGATGTGAAATAGATTGAAAAACACGGACTGAGAATTGTGAATTACATACTGAGATGTCAAAAATACACATTGAGATAAATGTAGATATAAGAAGATGTGGTGTAAGTGCCAATGAGACAACTTTCCATCCAAGTATGCACACTGTGTTGGAAGTTCTCTATACTTAATATGATCTTATATATTTTTCCCGTTATTCTTCATATTCTCTATTTCTTTTTTTTTTTTTTTTTTTTTTTTTATTCTTTTCAAATCTGTCAACTATATCCGAACTATCATTCGTATTTACGTTCTCGTTGTAGAATTCCTGTCAAGGTAGCAGTAAACGTCGCAAACGTGAGGCTGACGGTGAATTGGAATTCAGTTTACAGGATAAACAATCGGACAATGGAAACCGCCGACATATACATTCTAATACAAACCAATACCGTAATTCTCAGGACGTCATTGAAGTGCCGGAAAACCAACCGAGGCTCCATACGGGAAAGATAGATGTTAATAAATTGTTACCAGTTCTTCTTGAAGACCGTTCCAGGAGCAGTGTAGAAGACGTGAAGTTAATACGTGGAGGACTTATAATAAATGTACCATCCAGTAAGTTTCAAATTAACAACATGGGCATAAACTGAGTAAATTATTCTTATAACGTACTTTCTCACATTCAGTTTCTTACAGTTTTTCTCCAATGTTCTAAGTATGGTTCCAAAATTTAAATCGTGAACTTATATCTAAGATAAGTGCTACTATGGAACGTGTCTTCTATGAACTTTTAGTAAAAACTTATCAAAATCAATTCCAATTTTCATACATTTGGGATTCAAAAAAATTCTCTGAATGCTTTTTTATAAAGGTTATTGAAAATACTAGTATTATGAAAATTACTTGAGCACGTTTTGACTTTTCAACAAAAATGAGCTATAAAATAATTGATAATTTTGTGTATGTCAGAGTCAAAATTGATCGCTATAATCATTACCTACTTTACAAATTTAGAACTGTAAATTGATTTTTTTATATGTTCTTAGGTTAAGATGTTTGTGATACCTTGACATTGCTTATATTACAGGAAATGGAAACTTTAAGGGAGATAACTCTTATGTAGGAACGTCTAATGATATCCAAGTTGTGGGTGGTGAAGATTTTGGCATACCATTTGAAGAAATGTCTAAAAATAATCGAGTTATTGAATCTGTATCTACACACACAATAACTCTATCTGATTCTTCTAACAATTCCGTACCTCCAAATGCAGCAGACAAAGAAATCATTGGAATTCATACTGAATCAAAAAAGAAATCAAACAGACCCAGCAATATGAACAAAGACAACTTAGTCCCGAAAAACAGTAAAACATCAACAGAAACGAGTAAAGAACACCAAGAAGCGAATAACTTTGATTCAAAACAGTCTATTGCATCTTCAGATCATAAAAAGATCATAGAAACCAAAATTGTATTATCTGCCAAGGACACAAATAATGGGAAACCGGCTGATTCACTTGTTCACCAAACATCTCACTTGAATGTTTTTGATATTGACCGAAATTCTGAAAAATCTAAATCGACAGAGATGAAACCTCGCCTGAAGAATTTGAATTCATCGATACAAAATACTTCATCTGCGCATGCTCTCTTTATTTCAGTTATCATTTCATTACACGCGATATTTGCATAAAATAAAGCCGATTTTGGGTATTAAGATTAAATAGCAATAGACAGATCTTACTTGTGTTTTATTTGTTTATATGTTTGTTAATTTTTATGAACTAGAATCGTCAGTTATTCCTCGGGTGAGGTGATGTCTACTTAATGTCTCTGAATAAACAGAACAGCATAAAATATGTACAAAACAGATTTTCTTGGTGTATTTATTTTATTTTAGTTTATGCAATTTTCATCAATCATAAATAAAAAGAAAAACAACAAAAATGTCATAAAGGTAACACGATTCGATCTAACAAAGAAAGAAATAAGGGAAGAAACACCAATAACACCAAAGAGGTAATCAAAAGAAACTAAAGTCTAATAACACAGACAACACTGTGACCAAAAGAAAAGCGACGGTAAGACTATAACGGACCATTTTCATTACATAGAAAATCAAAGATTAGAGCAACATGAACCCCATAAAGAATGTGTACTCTGGTTCTCCGGGATAGGTAAGCAGATTCTGCTGCCCACTAATCGGCATACTCTTGGTGATGTTCAAACAAGTCACAATCCGGTGAAAGTGACATAAAAATATCAGAGGGCAAATTGTGAGGTTGCAGTCTTGTAATTGACTGCTCCATAGGCTAACATGCAAAACAGCTGATCTTTGAAAATAAAAAAATAAAAAATGCTACATAGAAAAAAAATCATGTTTATATCATGTATGTACTAATGTGAAGTTGTGCTATTTTAATAGGTCGCAGCACTACCAGTAAACATGATATCCTTCCACTTTCTTGGATTGATATCCCCAAAAGATGCAAGATTTTTTTTAAAGTCTATATATATATATGTTTCAATTCAGCATAAACCTATAATCAATCATAAACAATTGAGTTCATTAAAAAAATGCACTATTTTGTTTCCCTCCATAACTGGAGTTAACTGTTGTAATACAAGAATGGTACCTGATTGTAGTCGGCTGATAGCTAACTCAGTCATGTCTCTACTCTTATTATGTATTCCAGACTTGTTCTCTCATTCACATAACTGACGCGGTTTACTCGACCTAATAAAAAGGAGAGCTAAATATTGAAAATTACTCTTTGAGTTGAGCTTCCGTCTTTAGGAAAACACTTTTTACGACCATTCGTCAAAGTAACTGACCTCACCCAGGCTTATGGGCTAGTGTAAAATCCATTGGATGTTACATGTGTGCTGATTGATAATTTAGTCCTATATGCATGATTTTTAATTATTATAGTTGTTGCAAGGACGTTATTTATATGCCTGCCCCAAGTCACTGAGGAGCCTGTAATTGATTGGTCGTCTTTTGTTGATGTGTTACATATTTGTTTTTCTATCATTTTTTGTACATAAATTAGGCCGTTAATTTTCTCGTTTGAATTGTTTTAAATTTGTCATTTCGTTGCATGTTTAATTTTAGCTGACTATGCGGTATGGGCTTTGCTCATTGTTGAATGCCGTACGGTGACCTAAAGTTGTCAATTTGTGTGTGATTTGGTCTCTTGTAGACAGTTGTCTCAATGGCAATAATAGCACTTCTTTTTTGTATGATTGACAATATCAGTTTGAAACTTATTTATTAATCAACATCAAATAATTACATGTGTATATAGTTAACATATATATGTACAATAAAACACTGAATATGAAGCACTCATAGTACATAGTAAATGTATGGTAAAGAAAATAACAAAAAAAACATGTGAGCTTTGTAATCCCATAAAAAAACTACTTCTTTGCCTTTCTCTTTACTTGATCTTATTCAACATAAATGTCTGTTCCAAAATGTTGACATTTTACGTGCAAAGAAAATAGCAAACGGACACTAATGTTTATACATAAATAAAGTAGTACAATTGCTAAATATGGCATTTCTATTATTATAGACAAAACACAATCTGACAATTTTATAAGATTTTTGTTTTTTCAACTAAAAACACCAGTTCATACCAGTTCATGTTAACGTTATGAAAAAAACTGTGTTTAAAATATAATATTGTTAAATTTTCACGATCTCACTATAGGAAAGATGAACAATTTGACATTCTTCACCTTGAAATAATGATAGTACACTTGTGCTTACAAATATAAAGGCATGTACAGTGCTACGGAATTTTATCAAAAAAACTTAATTTAGGCGTTGTGCTTCAATGTTCATTTTGAAAGAGATAAACTATCGCAAAAAGGAACAACAATGAAAAAGAAGAAAAAAACACTTTCAATCACTTTTAAAAAGTGTATGAGTGTATTACGAAACAGTTAAACCTCTTTAAACAGATATTTTAGATTTATATCAGGGGTGTATGTTAGAAGAAATGTGCTTACATTTCCAGAATTCATACTGAAGATTACTGAGATTACTAAACTTACTTTAATTAAAAGTACAGACATGCAATTCAATAAAAAGTGCAATACCTGAATGATAGTAAAGCTATGGATGAAGAACGATCAAATGTCGTGGTTTCAAGGCAAGGGTTAATGTTTCACCACGGAATGCATTGATTAACGATTTTATGTTTTTGCTGTAGCTTTAAGCGTTTGAACACTAAACGTGGTTGATATATTGCTAGTTTAAAATGTAATGTTGGTAGTTTCCGCCCCTAAATGTGTGTGTGTGTGTGCATGTCGTTTATGGAGGTTTTTCATCCGGAACTCAACACGCTAAACTATTTTACAATTGCTTAGCTGTGATATGGAATAAAAACATCTTTTTACTCTATCATTTAAAAGAAATAACATTTTTTTTTCAAAGGGACGGAATTGTTTTCGCACTTTCAGATAGAAAAACAAAAACAAAATATGTTTCATCGTGAGGACGATCGCCTGACTGTAGTTGATTCCGACGATGCTGGAGATGAAATTGTCGACGACTTCGATGATGTGGAATGATGTCTGACCAGGGGTGAAGGTGAATTATTCCGACGACCAGCTAATTCTTTCTCATATTTTTCGTTTGCCTCTCTAGTTATTCGTTGTAAATAGTCTCTAGCATAGGTACCATAATGACTCATTGGAGACATTGGAGACTGATCAGCTCCTAACTTTGGTGGCAGTGGTGGAATATCAACAGCTGAAAAAGCAAAACAATAATTGATTTCTAGCATGCTGGGTAAATTTGTATGAAATATTTTGAAAGTTTTGGTGAGTAATCAACCCATATCTACTCCCGTACATGACTTATTGAGGCATTGGTATGTTAAGTGTCAAAATCCGACTTCCTTACATTGTTTGTTTTGAAAGAAAGTTCCCCACTTTACATTTCAAAATGTGAGTAAAAGCCAGGCTAAGAATAAGTACAAATCGAGAGATCGTTTTTTAATTAGATTGTCACTCACTATCTTTATCACTCATTGGGTGGTTTTTTTAACACAAAAAGCAACACATTGGTGCATGTTCTAACGTACAGTTACCCTTTATAGTGTCAGATTAATTGTTTACATACCTTTGTATGGGTTGATCATTCCTGCAAATGGAAGGACTGGAGGGAAGCCCATCGGAAGTCGGGGTGCCCATGGGAACATTGTAGATCGCACCGATGAAAAAGCTGATGGTCCAAGACCAAAAGGATGTGGAACCATTGGGTAATGATCAAGTCTATGACGCCAGACGTCGAACATGCGCACTATGTTCTTTTCTTGTTTCCTCCATTTTGCTCTTCTGTTTTGAAACCACACCTGTAAAATAAAGCATATTTATTAGTTATAAGCATGAATGTATACCGTGCTAAATAAATCTCCCTGCTAAACTAACAAATGTATATGAAGAAAATAATATTGAGATAACAAACTAATGGCTTACTTTTACAAATTATGACTTGGATGGACAGTTAATTGTCTAATTGACACACATTCCACGTCTTCGTATATTAATGTAAAGACAAGGCACAAACGTATCTCACTTTTCTACACAATTTCAGATTATTTTTTATCTTAAAAATATATTTGCCCCAGAAAAATTCATGCATTTTTCAGATCAATTTTGTCTTTGCATAGACTATTTTTCTAGATGCTACAATCTTTAAGATTTCCATTTATTTTGGTTCCATTATAGATTTTTTTTATATAAATTATTAAGATTACGATTATTCCTTAATATTTTTTTTATCCTTTCAGTAAAAACACATGGTATATATAGTTCTTCGACGACAAACTCCTCTTGAATTTGGGAAATTTTTAGGGAATTTCTAGATAACTGTATGTACACACGCCTGGTGTGTGTGTGCCTGTGTGTATGTATCCAGTCATAGACTGATATCGAAAATCGAGTTGACCCTATAGACCGCTAGAGAAACCAAAACAAGTGATTACGTGAAATTTAATGTAAGCTATTTAGAAAGGCTAATTATCCTTTTAACGTTCTGATCCTATAATAATTGGTGAATTACTTTACAAAATCACAGATTAAATCTATAAATTATGTAGAATTAAAATTTAATTCATAGAGTAATTTTTGAATTAATACATTGCAATATTTTGTAAATCTTATTACTATAGGAAAATATCCGTTCAGTTCCTAAGCCCATATTTTAATGATACAAATCTTAACCTTTATAAAACGTATGTATAGGATTAAAGTATTAAAAATAAAATCCGATAATACTCATTATCTTCCAAAAGTTTAAATAAATGTCGAGACTTGTAGGAATTGAAATAGAGCTTGTACATGTGCTGATGTTATTGTCAGTCAAATGGTCATTTTCGGCTTTGCAGAAATGGATGTATTGCAATTTCAAAATACACTTTTTTCGTTTTGCTTTCATGCTTTTTTCATTTTATTTTCACGAGATTTTTTAATTTTTTACTTTTTTCCAGTGGTCTTTTTATTTATGTATGCATTAATTTTGTGGTGTTTTTAAAACGTAACCACATACACAAAAAGACAATCGCCGTGTTCTACTATCAGTCAGATCTGGTGTGCTCCGTGCATATTCTCTCTGAGTGACTTGAAAAAAGACACTATAATCAAACTGGAAAAAATAGTAAATTTAGTAGAACGCTGAGTGATAAATTTCTGTATTCGACGAATTCTCTTACATTACGGAAATGCTTCAGGATTAGGTAATTGCTCAAATGCATCATTTCATGTTCTACAAGTGTATGTTTATGGCAACAATTCAAATATAGAGACTTATTTCTATAATCCAATAGATTTGTCTAATTAGCATTTTATTAAGCTTGTTACTATTATGAATGTGTGAAACATAATCTTATTATACTACGGTTCTTTTTTTTCGCGATTAACATAATAGTACCGGATTATTTGTTCTAAATCTATATTCGAGGTCTTATAGCGTGTGTCAGAATCTTAAAACTTCTATAAAATCAAAGACTTCAGCAGTGCACGTGTCAAGTCGTCTGCAATTGCAGTAAAATGCACTTCTCAACAAACTCTGTTCCTGGTATCACAAATGAATATTGTATTGTTTTTGTTTTCTATCCTGCTTTATATTGATTGGTTTAGCTATTTGCTACAGCTCATGATTTTGAAGTTCATTATTGACTTTTTGAACTCATGCTTCCGTAACGAAAGTTACGGGGGGGAAATTACTTTATATTGTCGTTAAACATGACTCTTTTACTTATCATCATAAACAGCATCGATGGAAAATTATCAGAATAAAGAAAAATATATGGAAAATTTGTCCATGGAACAAAGATGATGCCGCATAAACATTGTGTATAAGTATCATAACAATTGATTGGGGCCAACTAAAGTTAGATAACGGGAACTAGTTTTGGGACGTACGTACAGACGGACGTTCTGACAGACAACTTACTTCCTTTTCTCACTGCTTTTTTCCGCCATGGGCGGATAAGGGTAACACTTAAAAAAAAACTCCGTGTAAAGCGCATTTTTGCCTCATTGATTAGAAAAGGGCGAATATTTACTGTTTATTTAATACTGACGCTTAATAGCACTTTTATTCACAGCATTTATCAGAAAAAGGTTTTTCGTCTCAAGATATTTGTATTTAAAAATAAACAATCATCAATATCATCATAGTTATCCAAATAATCAAATCCTGTCGTTTTGAAAGACTAACTACGCGTAGTATTAAACCCTCAAGAACATTTCTGACAGAACGTACAACTTTGACAAGAGTTGTGGTCTTACTAACGGACCTTTATGTCTAGTCGAGAAAGAATAATATGGTCGTATCATTTGCATACAGTGCTAAGGTCATCTTATCTTTCTCTGTGGAAAGATTTTAATAAATAGTGGATATTTCAAATCCAGCAACTCATGTGACGCTATTTCGTCATATATTAACACTTAAACATTCACCACATTTATCATAAGGAAGCGAAAGAGACACCGAGAATTTTTTTTAACACTTAATGTACCGAATGGTTTTGTATTCAAAACAGATTAATTTGCCAAGTTTCGTAAAATTCCTTGATAAAAGGAATGTTTATATCAGTCTTGTTAACATTGTACCGGGATTAAATTATTTATTGAAAAAAAATCCTATGAACATTGATAAATAGTTTTGTGGACTTAAAAAGAAGAATAGCATTAAATTTTAATAGTACTGGTCTATTAGATCATGGCCACTTGACGCGATAATCGGCCACTAATTAGTTGATCATAGCGATGGCTTCGGGAAAGACAGCTTGCATTTTCATCATCGGACTACCGACACAGCGGGAAACCAATTGCAGACAAAACATGTTTAAAATCCGACAGCTTTTATTATTTGTCAACAGTTGTGATCATTTGTAGCAATTATTTCCTCTGATTGAAATATAACAAACAAGATGCGAGGACAATGGCAACTGTAACTAATCCGCTTAAAAACCACAATAATAAAATGCTGAAATTTGAAGAAAATTTCTAAAACGAGTTTATTGGGTTTTATGTTTTCGATGGTTTAAGCTGATTAATTCGGGTTTTAGTTACATTTTATGTTTCTTAGGAGAAATGAAATTTTAAAATGTATGTGTCATCAAATTAATTTTTCTAATTTTAATACGTTGTTTTATTGAAATCGTGAAAATTTGCAAATGGTAATCATCCATAATAGACCCTGATTTGAAAAACTTTAAATATCATGAAAACAGTTTCAATAGAAAAAACCCAACGGCATCGTTAATGATAAAATTGATATAACACACAGCAGCCAACGAAAACAACTAATAAAATTAACGGTACCAATTTTCTTGCACAAGATGCGCATTTTGACAATGCATGTCTCTTCAGTGATGCTCGTGGCCAAAATATGTGAAATCCAAAGCTTATATAAAAGATGAAGACGGCTATATTCCAAAAGGTACAACAAGTATAGCTAAATCCGTGAAAGGAATCAGAGCTTTGCATGAGGGAGATACATTCCTTAATTTATAATAATTTCTAATATTTAGTAATATTTAGTAACAGCAAATTTTAATAACACAAAAATCCGTATTTGCATGCCAATGATAGGCTCATGACCATAGGTATATGCACATACATAATGTGTGTGTGGGGGGGGGGGGGGGGTAAAACATGTCTCACGGTGAGCGACGAATAAACTTCCATAAAGTGTTGTAACCGCACTTCATTGGCACAAATTGTTAAAATCGGTTGGAACTTACTAAACTCATCAGATCGACATGAAGCAGGAAAAAAAACCACATGAAGACATACGACACATAGTTTTAATCAAAGAGCACTTGCAGCTACCGAAGTCAACCAAAAGCCAATAACAGCTAAGAGATAACGTATCAATCAGTACACATACCGGCAATGGATGGTTCAAGGTAGATCATTAAGTATATATCTTTTTGAGACAAAATTTCTTATAATTTGCCAAAATGAAGATTTTACTATGTTTTTTTCAAAAATATAATAAAAAGTGTGAATCACCTTGCTTTTTTCAAGCTATGAGGTCGTTTAAAAATGCCTAAATTCGGTTAGATTGTTCATGAAGAAAAACATTTAAGTGCATAAAAAGAATTCTATATGAGATAGAATTTTAAAATAACTTGTGATAAGATAGGTTTTATAATATGTTTGGTTTTTTTTAAAGAAAAGAAAAAGAAAAAATAGTGTCACCGAATTTTGTTTTTCTTGCTACAAGAATTTTTTTTTTAAATTTCTTAATTTGTCGAGTATGTTTTTTACTAAAAGAGTTATCTCCCCTCAAATGGCTCATTTGAAAAAAATGTTTCTAAAAAACCAAAAAAAAAAGATACTTGTTTGAGTAGTTTGACTAATACAATTAATCATTAAGTTTTCTTTATATAAATAAATAATATAACCATTAAATTGCAAGTATGTCTCCACATTTGCAGATTTGGGCAAATAACTAGACCGATTTTGTACTGTGATTGTACAATCCAAGATGGCAGTATACTATTAATCTATCTTGAAAGTTCATTTTAATTAGGAAATCTACAGGTTTATCCGACTCTGACATTTTGAATGAGAACAAAGTATAGATATATACATGCTAATCTTATTTTAAAGACCTCATGTAATTTATATTATAAAAATATATTTTTAAACTGCAATTAATTTTTTTTTTTAAATTCATATTTCGCAAGATACATGAATATGCTATTGCTTAGAATTAATATTTGGTGTTGCTTTTTATAAAGCTATTTTATATGTTGCATGCCTTGTTTTATTTGATATTGCATATGTTTTTATATTCGGTAAAAAGCTGATGTTTGTACTGTTTGTCCATGCCGAATCCAAATAAAGTTTTACTTACTTACTTACTTACTTACTTACTTACTTACTTACTTACTTACTTACTTACTTACTTACTTACTTACTTACTTACTTACTTACTTACTTACTTACTTACTTACTTACTTACTTACTTACTTACTTACTTACTTACTTACTTACTTACTTACTTACTTACTTACTTACTTACTTACTTACTTACTTACTTACTTACTTACTTACTTACTTACTTACTTTACTTACTTACTTACTTAGATATAGGAAGATGTGGTGTGAGTGCCAATGAGACAACTCTCCATCCAAATAACAATTTAAAAAGTAAACCATTATAGGTTAAAGTACGGCCTTCAACACGGAGCCTTGGCTCACACCGAACAACAAGCTATAAAGGGCTTACTTACTTTACAAAATGTTAGGTTTCTGTCTTTCACTGAAATTTATCTCGCATCTTCGCTTAGTCATATACTTTAATTTATTTTTGAATTCTCATATTGAGGTATCACTATTCAGTTATATAAATTTTAATGTTCTCTCTTAGGTTGACTATTTCAAAACTCCCTGCACATCTTATTGTAAATAAATCGCTTCGTCCATCAAAAGTATTTCTTTCTGAAAAATCGTTAAAAGTACACATTTATGATCTAGTATCCCTTTGGCTATTTGTATCTTTAGTGATTTAATCAATTAACCATACCGAATGTCTCCTTAAATTGTCTTCTATACAGATGTTGATACCGTGAATATTCCCTATAATTATGGCTTATTAGTGCGTCTCAATTACAACTAATTAGATATAATTGAATGGTCGTTTGTCCGAAATGACCAGAAAATTATTTGATTTCATATTTTGGTCACCTGCTTCATTTTCTTAACGATTAAAAAACATGATTATGATTCGAAAGAAAGAAATTGTAAGCTTTTGTATACGTCAATGCGATAGCAATCAACAAGCCAAAGAAAACAACAAAGCCACATATATATATAGTGGCTTTCACAACAGCCACAAATATATAGTGGCTCTCACAACAGCCACACATATAGAGTGGCTCTCACAACTAAAAACCTAAATACTCCCGCTGTTGAGAATGCAAGGGTGAAAGAAATGGAAACAATATAATTTATGTCGTTTATAGAGCCCGTAAGTTTCGATGTGATCTATATAATGTTGTCAATCCTTTCAATAAACTTATTCTAGAGATTATCAAAAAGTATAATAACAAACATACAGAACGTCAACGAAAATTCAAAACGGAAGGTCTTTATCAAGTGACGAAATAAAAATTTCAAACACATCAAACGAATGTAAAACAACTGTTATTTTCTTGTCTTGAAAGGAACATTTAATTATTTCCTTTTGTAGAAAATGTAGGATCAAACCTGTTTCTTTATTTTAGATATCTACACATCTCACTTATATGAAAGTCGCAAAGGATTCCATTCTATTGACAACAATTTGTGAGCAAAAAAAAACCCAGACATAATAGGTAAAGATGTCAAAAGTTTGGGCACAACAGTAAGCATTGCATTAAAATAATCTTAATCACTAAAACAAAACAACTGTTTCAACAACAAAAATACAAAAATGGCATATACACTCATATTACAAAGTACGTGCGCAAAAATAAAAAAATAAATGAATAATACAATTATTACCATTGATCACCATTGCACCGAGTCACGCCAACAGTATGGTATCAACATTAACAGTAAGGAAAAATAATATACAAAAACAAATAAAAATAACACAATAACACATGGTTCAGATGATAAACAAACTTCAGTACCTAGAATTTATACTTCAAGAACATCGTGTATTGTTTGAGAATTTGATACGGAATATCTATCAACAAGATCTTGGTACCTTCCGATGAACGTTTTTAGAAAAAGGACGAGACGTTCTTTGACATAACCCTGGTTCATAGCCTTTCTGCTCAGACACTGGTGATATTTTATAAAGTCTGAGTGGTAGCTGCAAGCTCTTGACTAAAGAATGAGTTGGAAAATGTATATCCCATATATGCAGGTGAAGATAGTACATTGGTGCTTATGTAAAATTCGGGTTATAAGTCTAAATACGCGGCGGAAGAAGCCGTGTCTGTTGTTTCATTAATTTCTAGCTCTGGTAGATAAACATGTATAAGTAAAACCAAATCTAAAAAGTTTGGATTAATTGTTAATGGAAATATTATCATTAATAAAACTGAATGTGAAATCAGATTATCTTTCTTCTTGATCTTCTTAATTTTAACAACTGTCTGACTCCGACACATGTGAATATAAGAAGAGATCGACAAGGAGATGTGCACTTTTCGTTCCTTAAGGAATGCTGACAGTTTGTTAAAAAAAAAGTCTACTTCAAAATTCAACGAATATGCTGTCAACAAGAAACTCAATTCATACTATAATAAATAAAGTCTTTGAGCTTAGATTTTATCAGTACTTTAACACGACAAACTTGCATAAAACAACATAAAGGCCCCCATTGGCTCTTCAACACAGCGACAAATAAGTAGGTCCTGTAAGACACCTTTTTGGCCCAAAAATATAGCAGTTTTACAAAATTGTTAAAATGACAATTTTAAGTTATTTATTGGAATGTAGAAAGCTTTTGCTACATAAATAGGGTCTGTTTTTTGGCAATATAATACACAAAGATCAGATACTACCATGAAATTTTGTTTTGAAAGTAGAAATCTAATTTGTAGAAGCTTAGGATGATGTGTGAAAAAAACCGGGGAATTTTACAACTATTAATTCGTTTTAAAATGGTCATCAAAAACACCGCTCGGACAAAATTGAAATTTATTTGGATGAGAATACGGATACAATTAGGGGGTAAAGCACAATACAAGCAGACGCTGAAAATCATACAGAAAATAGTTTGTTTGTATGGAATGTAAAAAAGTGGTTATTTAGTCCCTCATGACGGACAGCAACATCGGAATGAAGCATTAGGAAGTTAACGAAGGCTGAAAATATACATGGGCACTTGATTCGGCAAAACAAAAATAACAAAATTCAGGTTCCGTAACAGTCTTCTGAGTAAAGCCAGCCCCGAGTATCCACTTGCGTCTTTAAACGCAAGTTGATAGTTGGGGCTGGCTGTAGTCAGACCGGTTCCATGTTCCCTAATTCCGTTATAATTTTTCTCGAAATTTAAATGCAAACAACTGACATTTTATTATTCAAACGGCAATAGATTTAAAAAAGCTAAATCTTGAAATCATTTAGATCTTATATTCGTGTTACTTAACGCTTGCATGGGTTTTCGGTGTTTTTTTTTAGTTTTGAGTTGGAAATAATGTTTATGTACAAGTTGGGAGACAACACGTCTGAAAGAAAATTAACAAAGTTACCTTTTAGGGCTCTGAGTGGTATATTGATCACATACTAGGCGTAAGACAAGTTTGATTCTTACAATAAGTTTTTAGAACAAGTATATATATACAGTTAAAATTTTCCCGACCATCATCGCGAATGCCCTGCCTCTATTGCAAAACCTGCTTATTGTATTTATTGTTAACTTGTTCTCGTCCTGAACATGCATGAAATATTTTCCACTGGACGTTAACCAAACAATAATCAAAGCAATCAAACCTACAATTTACGCCCGTCACTTGGAACAATGACATATCGGCAAAAGATGCATTTTTCGACTGATTTTTTTCATTCAAATTTATTTAATTTGAAAACGAGTTAATGGACCCTTATTTTTTAAAACGGCAATTTGTTTCATTTTGCAAGGAGATTATGTGACCCAAATTTTATAAAACTGTAAATAGCGCATTTTTTTTAATTTTGACGTTTTTTCCTCTATTCGTGAACATTTGATAAATATGAGTTATTTCTGAATAAAAATTGCATAATTTTTAATGATACTTATAAAATACAGAAGTTACCGATTATTTAACAAAAAACAATTTGTGTGTATTGTCTAAAACAAAAAAGTTATGTCTTTCTTTCGAGAAAGAAAATACGGCCACAAATCTGAATATTGAGCAAGTATACAAAATTTCGACCTCATTTTACTCAAAAAGTAGCAAATAAAGGTACATTTTTTATTACATATTTGATTTAATCAGGTAAAATAGTCTATATGCAATTTGAACTTGTAAATACAGGTTCAAAACTGTATCGTATACCCATAACCTAACACCTATACGGCATGTAAGCCATGGCTCAATAGATTTCCAAAATTAAGCATTTTAACTTTTTTTTACAATACCTTAGTCTGGTTTATACTAAAAACTCAGCAAACATTTCATTGCAAGCACAGTAAGAGCAAACTGTTTCCCGGTTTTACGATTTGAATAATTTGTATTTTACCAAAATGATATTAACTTCAAAAGAGGGAGGGGGTTATGTTTTTTTTCCTAAAAAAATATTCTGATCTCAAATTTGATAAAAAAAAAACCTGATAAAAAAAGTATTCTCTGGTCAAGCAGACGATATACACAAATATATTATTAATCCAGATTTTCCCTAAACCTTGTAGTGTCAGATTTTAAACGAAAAAAAATAATTGATGGCGTCGAAAAACTTAAATGGAAATTTTCCCGCATTGTGCAAAATAAAATTCTGACTCAGAAAAAACACAATACCCCTTCCCCGTTTTGAAATTAAATGGCTGCTTCCGTACACGTAGTAACGTAAGAAGAGTCTCTGACATACCTGAACTCTGGCTTCTGTTAGGTCAACTTTGTCGGCTATCTGTTCTCTAAGCGTACAATCTGGGTAGTGGGTATGTTGGAAGATAGCTTCAAGTTCTCGGAGTTGTTCAGCTGTAAATGTGGTTCTATTTCTTCTTTGCTTTTTGGGAGATGAAACACCGTCAGGTCCGTATTCAAAACCAGGAGAGTCTGCAGAAAAAATAACGCAACTGTTTATATATATGTTCACATTTAACACTTATATTCATGAAATTATAAAAAATGTTCAAAGTAGAGAAAAAAATAACATGTCAATACAGAGGGGTATGATTGGTTATTTTCGTTCTTCGTGATCGGCGCATTTTCGCTATCGTGATCTGTTTTTCTACATATTTTTTTTTATATATATATATTAGTGATATGTGATCATGGAAATTTATTTTCTGTGAATTGTGATTGACAAAAAATCAACTCGTGAATCGTGATGAGACCCCCCTCCCATCAGGCTCCTAATAACACAAAAGGAATAAGATAATTTTATCAGCAGCTAGCTTTAAGTTCTAGTATGCTCTCGACATTAACAAGCATATTCAGTATAATATCTCATTGGGGGCTTTAAGTGATTTTTTCGTGATTTGATTTTGTTTGTCAAACGTCAATCTATGTTTTGTGAGTCAACTGATCGAGAAAAAAAGTTGCAGGGTTGAGATCTATATATATGTAACAAAAACTAGTGTTATTCCATTTAATATGTATGTATACCAGTCCAAATCGTATCATATCTTAATGTTGATCCACAGGTACTTGTCTCCGAAAAAAAATCCTATATATACCTTAATTGTGTGTTAAGAGATACATGTTAGGGTCTGCATGTGTGTTGTTGGCAGATATTTTTTTTTTATTGTTTCTTTTAATTTATTCGCATGCTTTATAGACTCTGGAAGATGCAGAGCTTGTCATATTCCTGCTATTATGCTTGCCCTTTAGATATAGTTTGGTAAATTTTTCCCATGGTTTGGTTGTCGATTTAATGCCCAAAAAAAACCTGCAATACACTTAGTCTAAAAAGGCGGTTATATATTTTAAGTTTCAATTGTTAGAAATGTAAGTTTGTATTCGTTTTTAAAAAACCTAATCAAGGGGAAAGATATATGAAAGATAGAAAAAAATGTATTTTTGAAGTGTACCACAAAAAAAATAAAGGACACTGCACACTTATAAAGTCTGTTTACACATCTTTTTTAAAGGATTGAACACGCTAAATATTTATTAATTTCTTTCTTCGTCAGACTATATATCTGAGGCTCGTAAGATAGAAATTGCGAATAGGGATTGCAATGATAGACCATTTTCCCTAAATTAAGGACAAATTAACTGCAAGATGACCCTGAAGATTAACACGAATGAGTAATATACTTGTAAATTATTTTTATATTTAATCTTTCTTATATATTAGTCACCTTCAGTTTGTTATATTAAAATTTAACGATATAGAAATAACTGAACAATACAAGAAGAAAAATAATAAGCATTTAACCTTTTTAAAAGTTTTATTTTCCCAATAAACATAAATTTAAGGGTAAACATTTATTATGATGTTTGCTGGCACGAAATATATAATGTTATTTTATGCTTAAAAATTGGTCTTCTAAACTAGAACTTGGTAACAGAGTTCTACGGTTGCTGAAAAGTATTTGTATATGGTACTTATATCCGCGCGCACGACACGTGCTTTGGCAAAACTTTTAGGAATTTTGGTCCTCAATGTTCTTCAACTTCGTACTTTATTTGGCCTATTTAACTTTTTTGGATTCGAGCGACACTGATGAGTCTTTTGTAGACGAAACGCGCGTCTGGCGTATAATCAAAATTTAGTCCTGGTATCTATGATGAGTTTATTTAAAGCCAAAAACGAAAAGCAATTGAGCGCGTGTTTACTATAAATTTAAAAAAAATCCCATATTTAATTAGGAATGCATTTTTTTCTTTTATTAAAAGAGTAAAACCTGTTTTTTATTGCTTTTTTTTAAAGAGTCTTTCGAAGAATAGCATAGAGCTCTATTTTGAAGAAGTCTGTCGACCAATTCAAAACAAATGATAGCAACAGAAAACAACTCTAGTCTCTTTGACATGGAGAAGACGAAGAAAAGTTTAAAATATGAGATTACCTGCAGTGTCATCTTCAGAATCAGACCCATCAACAACATCGATCTCTTCATCGTCTGAGCATACTTGTCCGGTTGGTGCTACATTTAAACTTTTCGGACGTTGAGGTTTCATTTCGTTTTTCAACAAAGACAGTTCGTTTTCGCACATAATTGATATCTGTTTCCAATTTTTCTTCAATAAGTATATTAAATGAAACTAAATAGTACGGTTTTTTTTAATATTATATTTTTACGGATTCTTCTATATAAATCATCCACAAAATTTACACATTTCTAGATAAAAATTTCGTCCATCCTACGCCGTTCGGTTTTGACTAATCTGAAAATGTTTATGAGATCCTAATTATATTTTAACGATTAGACATGTTACAAGTTAACATTATCCGCTAAATTTTGATTGTTATAAACGAATGGAGCTTTGTAATCTTTGTGCTGTACTAATGAGCGGCATTTAGTTATAACCGCGGATCCCTGCCGAGTCTAGAACGAGGGCAGATTAAGAAGGGATCCGCCTCTAAATCGGATCATTTTCAATCTTTAAATCTTTAGAATTATAATGATATGGCACAATATTTTCTTAGACGATACACTAATTTTGTCACATGTTAAGTAATGGTATTTAATTCTTCCCCTGTCTAATATTATTAGAAAAATCTTTGACGCTGATTCGCAGTTTGTTATTTTTGAATTAATTACGGCTTAGTAATTTTAGCGTTGTGGGACATCTTTAAAAGTCAGATTTAAAAAAATATCTAATTCTCTGATTGTCTAGAAGATAAGTGTCATCTAGCCAAATATCACAAGCAATTTACTGTTGGTCACAATGGGGTCGTAATTATTATTACAAATAATTACTTGTGATCAATTTCTGCACGAAAGTTTACATATCTAATAACGTATCCCTCCCCAATCATAAAATACTGTAATCCATTTGATAAAAAAGCCCTAGAAATCTGTAGAATGAGTTTATTGGTCCCCTAACCCACGTAAACATTCCATGAGACATTTTATTTTAATGTGATATATCTTTAAGAAGAGGATAACTATTTAAGCTACTTATCCCGCGAATTTGAAAATGATGCACTTTAACAGCATTAATAGCAGATGAGCATATAAGCAACTACTATATCTTTTTATGTGTTATAATTGGACTCGGAACAATCGAATATGTTTCAAAAAGTTGTAAGAAGATTTCGAGGGACCATTAAAAAAAACTTAAAACGATTAAAAAGGAAAACACTAAGTCAAAAATACTAATATGAAGAGACTAATAATATATCTCACAGACAGTGCACAGAAAAGTAAAGTTGAGAACCACGCACGCCGTACGAATCCCATAAAAAAACTTTGTTTATTCAATTGGATTCCTTAAGAACTGTATGAAGAAAAAATGATATTTTCCTTGTAAAAAGACTGAAACTGCACTTCACAAAACGGCACTATATTGGTTTAATTCGGGTCGTTTTACTGCATTCTTATTTAGGAAAACAAACTACGTTTTCAACTTCCCGTTTTGCCTAGTTCAAAAACTTAATTTGTTATGTTTTTGAAATATAACTTCTAACATGGGAAATAAAAGCATATTTTTCAGACTCAAGAGTTGGGAAGCAACGTAAAACAAACTGTTTGTTTTCAAATCTTTCCAAAAATAAATGTTGAGAGGAGGCACATCTCACGAATGGAAACACATACGTTTGTAAAAATTGACATATTCTCAGATTATTGGAATATCTGCTATGGGGATATGGGACAATATTGCACTTATTTCTAAGGATATCTTTTCCTTGATTTTATTATATACATTGGATGGAAATTTGTCTTATTGGCACTCATACCACATCTTCTTATATCTATGTTTTTTATATATCATAATAGTCCAAAGCAGTCAAAATTGACTATCGACGATGATCTTTTTCTTTTGGAATTTCTTTTAAGTTTCCGGTAGTTGAAATTATCTGCACTGAAACCATGAAATGCATAATTTCAATATATTCTACAGTATATGAAATCTAGAAAAACGGTTTGTATGTATTCAGTTCCTTATCATTTGTATTATGCTTTTGGTTTTCAACTATTTTGGCGACGAGGTCGAAATGTGCTTCTGTTGAAGCTAGCTAATCTTATGATAGTTGTAGCAGTTAGGTAGCGACGGCGATCCGGTCATAAAAAAGTTGCGAAAAGAACAAGGTGATGTGAGAACATATGACGATGTTAGGATTAATTTTGGATTTTACAGAATAAATCTTATAATCACAGTGACTATAAAAAAGATCAGAGAAATATAAGAAATCAACATATATACATAAACAGAGAATAAAAGGGTGTTGAACATAAAGAACAGAGAGGAATTGACAAACAATAATGAGTAAACGATATTGTAATAAAATATACAAAAATGAAGTACCTTAATCCAGACCTTGATATATAGAAAGAATATTAGATATAAGACAGTCTTTATTTTTTACGCCTTTTTGATATTTCAATAGTATTGCGAAAACATTACTATCCGATATAATACTTGCAAGTAACACTATATATGGGGAGTCTATAGTAACGTAGGCAATATCATGTGACTGGGACTAGCGGCAAATGATAGATACAGTTCTAGGATTATGTTTTTTTTTAATGTCGTGGACTACGCTACGGCCAATGGATTTTGTGAAACGAGAGTAGGGAGTGCCAAATGATTAAATAAAACACATACACATTCTGGCCCAGTCTGATAAAAACTTTTAAACAATAGCCAAAGACAGGATGGAAATCAATATTCTGCTCTCTACAATCTGAAATCAAGGTTATAGCTGTGAATATTTTTTGCGCCAGAAAAAAAAACCCACACAAAATAAATCAACTTAGTAGCAACAAGGATTTATATACTAAGTATTATTCCTTGATGGCAAACATGTGAAAACTATATTCCGTACGGCTAAAAAAATCCTTCCCGATTATCAAATTTGCATACAAACACAAAAAAATTAGTAGCAAATCTGAGTGGAAAAAGTACGTTAAAACCGTTAACGTTATTTGTATTTTTTGTAAAGATCTGTAAATGTTGCATTGAAGCTGCCACTATGATGTAATGCTAAAATTGAAAGAAATAAATTGTTTTCGACTCGTCTGTCTCGAAAAAAAAAGATTGGTTTTCGCCGTAGGCGAAAAAAAAAAGTTTGTCCAGAAAAAAAATCCCCCCCCCCCCCCCGGAAAATCAAATGGTTAAGTTCCAGATCGACGGGTTCAAACAGGAATAATTTTAAAGCAGAGGAAACTGTGCATATTATAATCGGCATGACATTATCAGATGACAATACCAATCACTAAAATAAGGCTGACGCATAGTTATAAACTTTTATTCAGTCACGGACCCGCAATATCACGGGTGTGTTCTAGTGTCTATTATGTGTGCGGATTTTGATAATTCGAATCGAACACACCTGAGTGGAAATTAAAATCAAATTATAATAAGTTTAAGCAATACCAAAGAATCTGAAATTAGTTGATGTGATGTTTTCTTTTTATGTTCTGAGGACAAAGAAATAGATTAAACCAAATCTAAGTTTTCGAGTTTTGTCGTGTAAATATATTCACAATTTTATTCTCGTGATGATTCAGTAACTCTAAAGAAAAAGTTGGTGACGGCATTGCAAAATACATGGGAGATAACCGAGTAAAACATATATTTCCCACAATTCAACATTGTTTGTTGTTGCAGACGCCTCAAAGAAATATACATTTTTTTCTTCGAAAATTGCAATAGGTTTAAAGTTGAAAGATAATTGATGTGTCCTGAATTATAGGTAAAAGAAGTGATATACAAGTAGCAGAATATTAATAGTTTAAAACAACTTTCAGCCACACACAGGCAAGTATTTGAGAGAGTGGATTTTAAAAAGAGATACCAAACTCATTTTTGAACTGATCAAACAGTCATTTGCTATCGAAAACGACCAGAAACTGGTAATGTCTTGGATAAAACTAAGAATGACATAAGAAAAAATAACAGTATACAAAACACAAGATAGGAAACTAAAGACAGAGCAACACCAGGGGCGTGTCCAGGATATTTGAAAGAGGGGGCGTAGAATCTAATAGACGTATTTACACTTGTATGCAAATTTGTCCGCCATTACATAACATCACACAGGTTCCCGTAAACTTTGACTTCATAATTCAAAACATATGACGTCACAACTAAAAAGTGATTGTTGCTTGACGTCAAAAGGTTATTTGGAGGTGATGTAAGGTCATTTGGAGGCAAGATACAGCTAAATACCAAAAGTGTAAATACGTTTATTTATGCCGAGCGAAGCGATGCGAAAATTTTTTTGGACACTTATAACTGCCTAAACTGGTGTGGTCTAGAACGATAAGCAAATCCTGCTCCAGACGTAGCACCTGTTCAGACTGTTGTTGACATGTGCCATGATGAGGCGTTGCTTAAGTATTTTAAGCACAAACCTGTTTTAAAATTTAATGACAGGTGATGAGGTAACAACCATTTAACTAAAAAAGAGGGAGGTGGTTATGGTTTTTTTTCTGAGTCAGAAAATTTGCATTCAGAATCATTTTTCTTTGTCATCTGCTTGACTTAAATATTTTTTTCTACATAAAATTGGGGACCAGAGTATTCTTTTTTTTTTTTTTTTTTAAATAACCATACCCCCCTTTTTTCCCCGGTCGATGATAAATGGTTTTTCCCTTATACAGGAGACATATATATATTAACGGGACTTGACACTAACTGATTGTAGTTGATTTTATCGTCAGGGCCAAAGTTAATAATGATACAATACAGAAATGAACATGCGTTTAAAACAGACTTGCTGTTATCCTTATAAATTCTAATAATATAAAAAAAATGAAATTCAATCTCGTTTTGTTGTGTTGCAGATGTAACAAGATTGTATTCTGCCATTTCAAATTTAATAAAATCCTAAGCATTTCATTACAGATTTGTGTAAAATGCAAACAAGGTATTAAATAATAGTTAGATATACTGTTCCCAGCCTAATAGTACCTTAGATTGATAAATTTTGGTAATTAAATTTACTCAACACAGACATAATCCAAGATAGACATGAGCATAAAGGCAATATAAATTTTTATAATGTTTAAATCTTCCAGATATCAATGATCTTGGTCTTTCAACATTTGACTGTTCCTCTGGTATCTTTTGTCCCTCTGTTGAAAAAAACCCCAACAGCTTATTATGTCTTCAAGACTCCTCAAATATTTTTTCTCTAAAAGTGTTTGAAATTTTATCAGCTTTTGCAGGATTAAATGAGGTATTGGGCAAGACCATACAAGTCCAATAAAGCTTTAATATCACTATTTTGTTACACTTGACCTCAGAATCAGCCACACTTGAACTTTTGAAGTCATGCAACAATTGCTTTTCCTTTTTGGCGTCAGACATTTGCTATTTTGATGTCAAATTTTTTAGGGAACCTTTGCATTGTTCATGAGGTGTATGATAAATGGTTTAAAAACTAGGATAGATAAAGTTCATATTTTTTGTTTTGCTTAAATATATGTATCACCAAGACACATTTTTCTGTAATACCATACACTTATAAATATTTTTTCTCTCCAATTTTTCAGGTTTAAAAAATGGTTAAACAGAACAGAAAAAGACACAAGTCTACAGATAGTTCATCTTCCAGAACAGAACATGATAGTATCAACAAAAATGAGAAAGAGAATGAAATTGTGGTAAAAATGTCTTAAATGTTATAGTTAATGTCAGGGTATCAGAACCAACAAATGAATAATACATTACATTGCAAATGCATATGCTGTAAACTATGATTTAATATGAAATTTAAAGAAATGTTACCGATGATATTTTGCTGCAGCAATCCAACAAGACAAACCACAAATATATTTATTTGTTTTTACTTCTTCTGTGTATCCATGTCCCTATTGGGTCTTGCAGGGGATCTCACATATATGTATATGACGAGGAAAGGTAACACACGGCCACCGAAAGCTTTATTTTTTGTGAAGCTCAGGTGGTCGTGTGATCTAGCGGGACGGCTGCGGGACGGCTGCATGCAGGCGATTTGGTGTCACGATATCACAGTAGCATGGGTTCGAATCCTAGTGAGGGAAGAACAAAAAATTTGCGTTTTAATGATGCACTCAAATCTGTATTTCATATTAGTGATTTTATGAAATTTGTATATCAAAGATTTACAACAGTAATGTATCAGACAAGTTTGTAATTCAGTGCTGAACATTTTTTTTACCTGAGTTGTGTCCCTTGGAAATATTATTCAAATGAGCGTTCTTCTACAATCCTTGTCAGATTTATAAAATTTGTATCAAAGGTTTACAACAGCAATATTTTGAAAATTAGAAAATCAGTGAGATTTTCTATTTTTGCAAGAATTGTCACTTTGAATATAATTGTTAAGTTTAATAAAATTGCTGTATAAGCACTTTTTTGTCAATTTTTGTTTAGAAGGTCTAAAAGGACATGTTGTAAGAATCAGGGCTAATCAACTTTTTTTACAGGAGTTTGCCCCTTGGAAAAAGAGGAGTAAAGCTAAAGATTCTATGCACAATTATAGTTTTTAATTGTAAGAAATTTCAATTAAAGGAAATAATTAATATGACTATTTTGTATCACATATCCATTAAAATATCATCTCTGATTTGAAAATTTACTTTATAGGTTACACCAAGAACATTAAGAAAAAGGAACAGTAGAAAGACAGAAATGAAAGAACCAGGAATAGATGATGGAGAGAATTCATCTCAGATTTCTGAAAATGGGGCTAATGAATCAGATCAAAGTTCAATAACTGAAACAAAGACGGAATTAACAAAGGTATAAAAATAAAAATTCAAAAGAACAGTCCCTCAAAAATAGTACAAGAAAACATTTTATTGTCAAACATCAACACATTTCAAACAGAACATAACTAAAAGTAAGAGTCCAGGCAGTGACAAACATATGCTACAAAAAACATTTAAGCTAAAGTTGCTTTAAAATGACAAGGTTATTGGGTAAATATTGGTGTATACTGTATAATATTCCTCATATTGAAATTGCAAGTTTGTGCAATATTTAATCTACTCAAAGTAATCTTTTATTATTGTATACATAATTTTATGAAAGTAATACCAAAAGGGATAATCAAACTCATAAGGCGATGACAAACAGACAATGAAAAACAACCAAAAGACTTCAGTCTACGAAAACACAACATAGAAAATAAAGATTGAGCAACACAAATTTACTAAAAACTGTAGGTGATATTAGGTGTGCTGAAAGGGAAAGCAGATCCTGCACCGTATATGACATTTGTCATATTACCCCTACAAAACATGTTTATAATGTATGATAGGGCATCATACAATCTAAATATGTCTGGTATAAACAGCTAGTATTGTATTCACAAACAAACTTAACAATTCATGGGAGACAACTCTAGATATTAAAGTAAAAGAAAGTAACTGGTTTAGAAGTATAGTTTATTTTATGTATTGTAAATTTAGAAATGTATGCAATGACTTTAGCACTAGGATATTTTGTCATGAGTACCTAGGTTCCAGAAAAAACAAAACTTTTATTTTAAGGTGGTACCTAACACTTTCACTAAAATTAATTTGGCTTGTTTAATTTTGATAAAATTTTGACAAAGTATTTACTTTGACCCTTTAACAAAAAAACGTTTTGTCATTAAAGTTACACTGGTTATATGGCAGTTTGACAAATACCTATTTTGATCTTTGAGAAGCTTATAATTCCCTTTACAGCACAGTGTAATTAAAACGTTTAGCTGAATTACAAGAGTTATCTCCCTGTACCACCTTAAGTTTTATAGCAGTATTTGAATACAGCATTTTCTGTATTAATCATTATAATGAATCTCACATTGAATTACGTGTCTATTGTTCAACAGTTGCACACAATATTTTCAAAACTATATGTTTTAGCTACTCAATCATGATTTTTGAATGTGATGTATTAATATACTGATGTTGTCCCCTTATATTATTTTCTAAGAGCCTAGGGGTTTATCTTTCTTTCACCCTGGCACTTAAATTTTTATTGCTCCCTATTTTTGTTAGAGTTTTTTTACAGACTAATGCTATAATTCTCTGTTAACATCAGAAAATATATTTTACCAGAGAGACTTGAGTATTTAATATTTGTTTGTCTTGAGACCTATTTTGATTGTCATTATTGTTTTCCTGGAACTGTAATATTGTATTTTTAGCATATTCATCCTTTTAAAGACAATAAATATACAATTTAAAACAACACAAGTCTTGTAAGATATATTTTTTTTATTTATAAATTTTGCCTGGGTTACATAAAATGAGAATCAGGCTTCTAGCATGTAAAAGTCAAGAAGTGAAATTGGGTACAGTACATGTTTTGTGTGAAACGGCTTTAGTTTTCAATTAACAGCCTTTAAATTTTCTAACATATTTGCATATAAAATTATAAATAATGCAAGCATATAACCAGAGACCAAACAAAAGTTTATTTAGTACAGGCTCTTTTGTTGTCTTTAAATTTTTTTTTATTAGTCTTCTGGTTGGGATTGAAAAAAAAGGGAAACAGGTTGAAATTGCAGGGGTTAGGTTGACCCTGCCACTTGTTTTTGACTGTGTCTGTCTTATTGCAAAAACTGGTAAGATGTTATCTTTCAACATATCATGACACTATCTCAAAAATATGGACAATTTTGTGTTTTTTTATGAAATTGATTGAAGTCCAAACAACTTGAAACTTAGTATAGATGTTCCCTATGTTGTGATCTTTTTAATTTTAATGTCAATTTCACAGTCTATTGGAAATTTAAAAAGATATAAAGTCTGGGTGGGACATCCATGTGTTATGGACACATTCTTGTTTTATTTTCTAGTAATTTTAATTTCCCCCTTCTTCTTGTTTTATGCATGAACCATTAAGAAATACATAAATTGGAAGGTGTATGAAAAACATTTGCAAGTTATAAACTATCCACAATAGAGACTCTATTTGTTGACAACAAAAAATCAAATGCTGATAACATCATATAAGAATAAATGAAAACTTGTACACATCTTTACTATAATTTTGAAAATATTTCTTCCCTATTTTGTTTTAAATGTGACTCAGATTTTTGCTAGTAAAAATTGAAAAAAATAATATCAAGTTTCAACTTTAGTTATGGACTTTGCTCATTGTTGAAGGCAGAAAGGTGACCTTTAGTTGTCAATTTCTGTGTCATTTTTGTCTCTTGTCTCTTGGCAATCATACCACATCTTCTTCTTTTATATTAAGAAATAATTTATACAAGCCTAAGATTTGTGGGAAATTTTCACATGGCCTGGACCATTATATTTTTATTTTAACACAAGCGTACCTGCGTTAGGGAGTTGTTTCCAGTGACAGACAAATCCTGGATTATTATGCTTTCTCATGACTAATTGATTTATTAATGTCTTTTAGTATCTACATACAGTTGTGACAAGGAATTATTATAAAATGGAAATTAGGACTGTTCATGCATTAACCAGACAATTCATTTTTTTTCACACACAAGGTGTAATAGCTTTATTCATTGAAATTGTTGTGAATATGAAGAGTTACCTCCAATACATTATGGAATTGACTATGTCATGTTGGAGATAATTCTATTTATCTCCTTTTAAGAGCAGATTGTGTAGGGTTTTAAAATTTTGTTAACTATATATTCATCAGAAAAACAACAGAAAATGTATTAAATTCCACCCATATCAAGGATTTCCAAAACTGTTACATAAAAAAGAAGATGTGGTAAGATTGCCAATGAGACAACTGTCCACATGAGACCAAAATGACACATCAATTAACAACTATACATTACCGTATGGACTTCAACAATGAGAAAAGCCAATTGACCAATATAAAACAGAGTTAGAGATAGCTGAAGATGATTTAAAGTTTGGTCTCATTATAAAAGTAAGAAGATATGGTTTGATTGCCAATGAGGCAACTATCTAACAAAGAACAAGGATGTGATCACTAACAGATATTATATTGGCCTTATACAGTCAGCTTATTAAAGGCCCAAGGATAAAAAAAATAGAACAATTCAAAAAACCAATAGCCTCGGGACATAATGCTAAAACAGTAAATGTACAGTAAACTTGTTATGACAGCTACAGGTCATAACAGGCTCCTTGTTTGGGACAGGCAATACAAGTTTGTAGTGGGTTAAAACAAATGGAATTAGGCATAATTCAACCCCTCTCCCCATGCATAGACAACAAACACAAAAACCAAAACCTAGAACAGTATTGTAACAGCACAAACTGTAAAAATAAGGTCAAAAGGGCTTGACTCAACAGATTTTAACTTAGCAAGAAAGCAAGTACCAAAATCACAAAAGATGCAAAGAACCAATCAAAGAGTATTAGTTACTGAAAGCTAGTTTGAAATCTAATTTCAACTAATAAATTAACCATGCTTTTCTCTCAAAACAGTAAAAATAATAGTTTCCATCTGATGTGAGATGGCAACCTTATCGACTTTTATGTTTTTTGCTTTTCTCTAGTATGCCAACTTTTTTCTATAAAGTTAGGTTTATATAGACGAACACCTGTATATTTAGTTACTTTTTACTTTTTGCTTGCAGGTGAGAGTCCCAAAAGAATTAGATGAAGAAGAGGTACTTCAGACTGAAAAGTCTTTAAGTGTGGTAAAGGAGGAAGAAAAGCTACTAATGCAGAAATCTTCAGAAAAGCCAAATAGGGAATCCCCAAGTCACATAAAGTTAACAAAGACCAAGATGCTGACACCTAAGAAGTCAAAAGATCTATCCGATCAAGCAGAACAACCATCACCAAAAAAGTCAGGTGTGTCAAAAAAAAGTGTAAAGCTATTAGAAAAGTTATTGGATGAGTCACCTAAAAAAGATGTTCTGCTAAAGGAAAATAATTTGGATGACTCTACTAGGGAAGATATGCTACTGCGTGAAAAGTCACTAGATTTTTACACTAGAGCAGAGAAACTTGAATCTAAAAAGTCTTCAGAACTGCCTAAAATGTCAGAGACACTTGAATCCAAAACGTCATCAGATGTGTCAAATAAGAAAGAGACAGCTGTATCTAAACACCTAAAAAGAAAACATAGGAAGATAACAACTTCCTCTAATGATACAGTCATGGATGTGTTTGATAAAGCAATTACAATATGTATTGAAGACGAGGAATCTGATGAAGATGCTGAGAAACATAACCATGAACAGGTTCACAGAAGTAAAAGAAGTTTTAAAGACATAGCTGAACTTAATAAGAAAATAGGAGAAACTGAAGTTAAATCTGAGGAGAAGGCTGATCATGTTGAGAGTAAAAGACGGAAAAAAGATGGAGATGAACAGATGATGACTCTGGCTGATTATCATATGTCACAGGAAGGTAGGAAAACAAATTCAGAGAGGAGATTTACACGGCAAACCCACTCTGACGATAGTAATCTTGATGAGGATGATGATCATTCTATAGATAACATTATACCTAGTATTCAGTCAGATCCTGTTCTACATCAACACCAAGAACAAGTATCTAGGCAGTACCAAGGTTTTCCACGACCAGTTGATAGTCACGATGAGGATGCTATAGCAGCTGCCAAACTGATGACAGATATGGCCTCTTGTAGAAACATATCATATGCACCACATTCCAATGGTGCAGAAACTCACGTCACTAATTCACGATATGGTTATTGTAGTTCTGTAGACCATGGGGAAGTGTACCCTAGACCTAATTATCATGGAAACTACCCTCTCCAGGCAATGTATGGACAAAGTCCATCGTCCACATGGCAACCAAACATGTTTGGACAACCAGTACAGGATCCCTATGGTCAGTGGGAAGGAAATTTTCAAAATATAGCTATGTATGATAGCAATAATAACATAATCAACCAAGGTCACCCACCATTTCAAAGTCCAGAAAACACACCGTATGGAAATATGGGAATGCCCGTAAGGATGTCAGGGAGTAATACAAGTCAACATAGGATGTCATATGAATATGACGATGAGGCTAGATTGCCACCAGATTATAGAAATTTTCACCCACTACCTATGGGTGTACCACTAGATTATTCTGTACCAAGAGCAGGCATTCCAGGACAAAATATTCCATTTCAAGAAGTAGGTAACGTTCCAATGGATTGCAGAAGACAAGTCAGAAAGATTGTTCTGTTGGATCAGAAACATGGTAAACCTAACTTTGAAGATGATGGTAGCAGTCCAACAAAAAGAAGAAAACGATCAAGACAACAACAAATCCCACAAGAGTCTGTAGCTAACTATGATGAAATTGTGAAAAATCTGTTTGTTCCTGCACCACCAACAAAGACCGTCTTGATTCATCCAAAATTTATGTCAAAGGATCGTGGGTCCAAAGTGGACGTTGATCCAACTCATGTAAGATCAATCAGTCACAGAGGTCTTATACGTAAATATATTGACTACCTCCTGATGGAGAATGAGTATATTACAGAAATATCTAAAGCTGTTTCCCTTCCTATGGATAACTGTGTCATGGACGATCCATATCTGATGGATGTTATCAGAGTGAAAATACCATTTCCTACACCTAAGTATATGCAGTTTCTCAAAGATTTTTACCCTGCTATACAAGTTGATTGGAAAGCATTAAATCATCAGTTAGATAAATATAGATCTGGAGGTGATGGTGCAGAGAAGTTCCACTCTTATTATCTCGATAATCGTGCTGTACCAGTTTTGCTAGGAGAGGCTTTCTACTTTTTCCAGAGGGAAGGTGATCGGAAAGTAATGGAAGAGAAAAAGAAGTGTTAGAAAAAATAGAGACTATGTTTAACATCTTTATTACAGCCACTTAAAATATTGAGAAATGCAAAGTTGTATATTGTGTTTAGTTTTCAGTTTGTATTTTGTTATATTTTGAGACAGAGGGTCATCTGATGAACCTTTAGATAAGCATTGCTTTCAATTCCCTTCATTCACCATTGGCAAAACATATGACCAAGTTAAGAATCCTAACCAGTAATGGTAGAAAAAGGAAAGGAAAATACTTTTTCAATCTATGACTGGACATGTTTCTCTGCAGGTAAAATCAAGATCAAAGTCAAAACTATATCAGACGTCACAAAAAAAAAAGAATTTAAGTGACTTTTTCTTCAAATCTTATTCTTATTTGATGTTTAGTACTGGGTTTTAAAATAAATTGCTTATTTCTGATGAAAATAAATTATACTTTTGCCTCTTGCATGTCTTTTTAATTTGTCATGAAATGTACTATGTATGTAATAGCCAGATAAAGAGCTCATTTGTACATATATAATGCTCATGTGACATTTTAGTTATTGCAAAATCAAATTATAGATATTTTTAGTAAACTAGTATATGATTTATACATGTTTTATTTTCAAATTTTCAAATTTGATCTTTTTCATTCACTCAAAGTGCTTTATAAGTGTCTTGTTTGTACTAGAGTTGTGCTATACGTTATTTATTATTTATTGGCATGCCTTAATTTTTGTTTTATTTGTTACTGTATATATTTATATAACCGGTGAAAAGCTCATCAAAGGTTTTTAATTTGTTTGAAATGTTTGTCAATAATGAATTATAATTTAAACTTCATTGACAAATGTCATCAATAAAGTTTGAATAGTTATTGACCTAATATTAATTTTTATTCAAACTTAAGTGCCACAGCTAGCCTTCATAAGAATCATCCAATTTAGAAAATTCCAAAACATGGGCAAAAACAAAAAACCAATAAAACCAGTCTATTTTGAAGGCATTATTACCCGAGTTAGAAATAGAGTCAGTCATTTAAAGACCTATCAACCATATCAAATATGTTGAGGTATACCCATCTGCAGATTTACCAATAAACATCTGATCCTCAGCTTTTATTGTATATACTTTCAATAATGCAGATGGGCAACTGAACAATTTCTAAGGCTAGTATTTAAGTATGTAACTGACTTAATTGTTGGAAAAGAGAGGCAAAAGATACCAGAAGGATAGAGCCATAACACACAATAGTCGTAAGCTCCAGATCACATATTTTTTTTGGGGTATATTTGCAGATATGAAAAGTCAATGTATATGATATGGTTGATTCTTCTTTAAATGACAGACCTCTAATAGAAGGACTTTTGTTTCTCACTCAGCTTGTCTGTTAATTCTAGAAATAGCTAGACACTGTCTGGTTGGAATTACTGAGTTATCTCCCCTCGAGTATTAATTTCTAGTGCATTTCACTCAAATTACATCTCAAATTGACAGAACAGAGAAATGAAAGGAATGTCATATTCATGCACCATGAGGTCCAAGACCACAATTATTTCGTAGTGCATTTCTTTTAGAACATAAATGAAAATAAAAGATATCCCACCTGTGCTTTCTCAAAGAAACTTTTACAAGTGTGTTGTACTACTTTTAGGACAAATTATATCAAAATTATAGAAAACTTCATCGGCTCTATTTCAAAATATGGACAATTTTATGTTTAGGGTGTCTTGAAATTTTTTGACAGCTTCCGAAGTTTTGATTTTCAACCTTTTTCAGCTAAACCAAATCACTACTTTCCTTTAAAATTCTGAACCCAATTTTTTTTACAGCGTAATTTCACCCACCTACTATCAATTTGACGCATTAAACATGGAGAAATAAATTTGGAAGGGGTATAAAAATTAATGGCAAGTAACCCACTGTCCACACTAGGGACTATATTCGTGAACAACAAAAATCAAGGGACGACAATTGTGGTCTCTGACCATGAAACACTCTGAACTAAATAATGTAAAGTTGGGCAGGTTTTTGTTCGACATGTTTAATGCACCACTGTCTGATTTTTGTGGTAGATCAAGGACATTATACTAGTTATTCGTCCTTAGGTAGATTGGCCAATTAAAGTTTAATCAATTTTAAGTGATTTGAATTATCTGAACAATATTGTATTGTTTTAACAGTACCTATACAATTAATACAACTTTTCTTTCATATGATAAGGGAGATAATCAGCATACATTTTTTTTTAAATAAAACAATTTTCCTTATTCTGTTAAAACATTTGATTCACCAAATATTAGAATGTTAAAATAGAAAGAGGTGATTTCAAATACATTTCGCTGACTACTGTTGCAGTTGCCAATCTCTGTATATATGTCTCTGATTAATTTTTGACTTCTCAATTCATGAAATAAAGCCAGATGTATATTCATCACATATTGGTAGTTGACTTTAGAGTATCTTAGTAATTAGTTAGTTTGTTAATCATTTGCTGAGAAAGCATGATGTATTACTTATTAAGTCTGTATAATGTAAAATATTATGGTTTTAATTAAGTTATTATTTATTTAGTTTTGAATTGTTATTGATTTCAACTGCATGAAATTACAGCAATAGACTGTTCCTATTTGTTATCCAATCAAATGATGCATTGTATTTATATTTTCTAAGAATTGTGCATATCCTATAAAATTTAAACAATTTTCCATTATGTTTCCATTATGTTTTATATAAACTTAAACAAACTTTCTTTCATAAGCTTTTTAGCACCTCTGCATTGTTTTCCATCATTCTTATTAACTTCAATCTACACCAAAAAAAACTTTTTTTCACATTAAGGTGGCTCGGGTGTCTTCCTCCATCTTGGATTTTAAATAAGCAGATATCTTTGGTCTATATATTTGATGAAATGTGCAAATTTTGAGAGTTGTATGTAAATTATGTAAAAGACTTTTGATATAAATATAGAAAATTGTGTGTTTTAACATAACTTCAGTTGTAATTTTGTAAAAAACGCCTTGTTTGTGTTTGATTAGATTTTTTTCAAACTTTGCCAAATAAGGGGAGATAACTCCGATAAAGTAAATTTTACAGTAGAAAGTGTTATGAATTTACCTATTTTGATATGTAGCAAGAAAACAAGTTCGGTGACCCCATTTTTTCTTTTGTTTATTTGAAAGCATGTTATAAGAGCAATATTCTCACATTTTATCTTAAAGTTCTTATAGTATGTTTTCGTTTTATCACACAAAATTTAATTTTCCATGAATAATCTATACAAAATCTGACAATTTTGCGCAACCTGTAGCGTGAAAAAAAGTCCGGTGACCCATACTTTTTAATACAGTTTTGAAAAAAGCATGATAAAAGCTTTATCTTGACAAGTTATCAAAAAATTCTGTCAGTTTTAATTAAGACGCCCTAGCCACCTTAATATAATAATTATGGTGAATTCTCTGCGGCAGATCCAGAACTTTTCATAAGGTGGGCCAGCTGATTGACCTAAAGGGGTCCTGCTTCAGTCATGCTTCAGTGATTCCCTATATAATCAACCAAATTTTTCTCACGAAAAGTGGCCCCAGGATCCACCTATAATTCTGTATTAAGGGAACCACCTGTTTTCTTATAAAATTGACAGAACAATGTAAGCTTTTTTTCACATGTAATTTAGCTCATATAGCTTATAAAAGGTCGTTTACCAAAATTAAAGCAGATTCTAAATTTCTTTCCTTTTCATTTTAGACCCAAATAAAACCATATATAATTGAGTCATCCTTTTTCTGACATTTTTAAAAATCCAAATATCTTAGAGGAGCTCATAATAACCTATCAATATTTTTAGCTTATTTTGTTCTCAACTAATGCTCCACCAACTAAAAGTATCAATTTTTAATTTCTTGTTTTTTTAAAATTTCACCTTGGTACATTCTTCACAGAAAGTATCTGCCTGCTACATTTATAAATAATGCCATATTCAATCAACTGCATATTCAAATTTCATGAAATCATTTAGTCAATGACCAAGTCTTACCTCCCTGGTCTAATATTGTAATACCCATAAATTATATCTTTTGTAAAATGATGCTTAAATCACAATTACATTGTATTATGAATTTAGGGACTGAAGAGTCTTGATCTGATTTTTTTCTCTTTTTTGTGTGTGTAAATTTGGAAAATAAGTTATAGAAACATACCCTTTTCAACTTATATATATATATAGGTAAGGGGAGTCCTTGTGGCAGCAATACTTTCAAATTATACTCATCTAGATAATATTTCATTATAAGAAATGGGTATGCACTCATTCCAATACCATGAATTACTTTCTGCATAGTCCTTAGAAACAATTGTACATGTAATTGCAATTTCATTTTTAAATTTGTTCGCTTGTGAATATATTGTTTTTTTAATTTTGATGTACATTTAATTGCATGCAAATACTATAATTCTTAGACTGGTAAATTTTTAGTTTTGTCAATGCCCTTCTGGCTATATACTACTGAAGAAATAGTTTGTGCCAAATTAGAATGAACATTTTAAATATTGCAAATTCTTAAAGATTATATTTACCAGTAATAAAATGCTTTTACACAGCAAAAATTATCATGTGTTTTTTACTGCATAAGCAGGCAAATAAGTTATTTATACTCTATTCATTGGCAATCATTCTCCTTATCATTTATTCTTGTTATTGAACAACAAAAAATATCTTTTGGATTTATGATTTTTCTCAAGGCAGAAAATCATTATGTAGTTTATATGGTAGTAATGGGCGTATGACATTTGCGCCGATTTTGAAAATTTTCATTCTTTCATTTGCGCCGATTTCATTTTTTCATTTGCGCCGATTTTATATTTTTTCCTAATTGGATTTACAGGTAAGTTCATACTTTTAATTGGCCTAGGACATAGTATAAAGACAAATCAAGTGACATTGCAATTGGTAAATGGCTATCCCAATGTTTCGGGTTACCATTCCTTTCCCTAAATGAAATCGATGACTTCTTCACGTTTGACATTGTCTGACGCTCCGCTCCTTCTGATGACAAATTTCATACATTCGTAGACAACGTACAAGTACACATTCCATAACGGTCAACCAATTCGTAATGGCGTCCATAAAATTAACGAATGTGGAACTCTTGGTTTAATAGCTCCCTTGTGAGAAAATGCGAACTCTAGAAATGCCACAACCAGTACGTATGCCAGACAAAGAAAAGATGGCCTTCTTTATTGACAATTACACCAAATGTAGAAGAGACGAAATCATAAGAAAGGAATATGTTAGATGTGTTGCCTACTATACATACTCGGATTTATGATTTGAATGTATTCCGTTTTTATGGATTTGAATGCTGTACATATATTTTTAATTCGTCATTTTAGTATAAGCAAAGTGCTTTTATCTTAATAGGTTTTTACTTTTTGATTTAAAACAGGAGACAACAGTTATATACATGTTATGATTGACAATTCATAAAATATAAAACAACTGGCTGACGAAAGAGGCCTTTAATGATAAATGAAAATAACATTACTGGGATGGAGAGTTGTCTCATTGGCACTCATACCACATCTTCTTATATAATTTCACCTGTAATTTACCTGTTATTTACCTGTAAAAAAATCGGCGCAAATGAAAAGAAAAATCGGCGCAAATGAAAGAAAAAATCGGCGCAAATGCAAAACGCCGGTAGTAATGACAATACAGTTTAACCATTTTATTAAGGCATACTTTATTTTTAGCTGTGGTAGATTCAAAGGTGGGTAGAAGAGGATGTACAACTCTCCCCATTTTGGTTGAATAATATTTTTTTTTTAACATAAAGTTTTCCAACTTTTGTTGGCCTTGCTCTGCTTGCCAAATTACATGGCAGTACTTTAACAACCCTCCTTTCAAAAGGAGTAGGTCCGGTAAGACCCCTTTTTGGCCCCAAAAAATAAGTTTTACAAAATTGTTAAAATGTAAACTTTTAGTTATTTATTGGGCAGTTAAATGGTTCTGCTACATAAATATGGGCAGTTTTTGACAAGACAATACACATATATCTATATTTCTTTTCAGTTACATATTTTCATTTCTAGGCTTTGAATATTTGTTCATAATAGATATAGGTAGATGTGGTGCGAGTGCCAATGAGACAACTTTCCTTAAGCCTTGATAAATTAAAATTCATTAAATTTTGATCATGCAAATGATATATTCCTTGGTACATATCAATTATTTTATCATTATTTTATTTAATCAATACATTAAAATAACAAAGTTGTTTATATAGAATACTTCAAGTAAAACTTTAAAAAAAAATGTTTTTAAAATTAGTGTTTTTCTTATTCAAACACTTTTTTTCTAAAAAAATGTATTTTGACCTTTTTGTCTGCGACTTTTTGTCCTGTGACTTTCTACATTCGTTTTAAATACTAGTATATTCAAACAGAGTCTCAGAGGATTATCAACTTCCTTAGTTTACTATTGTCATGTCAATTGACTGTCTGAAAAAAAAAAAAAATTAAACTTGAATGAAATTTAATAAAAACATGTTATTCATTTACCTTAAAAAGAAACAAAGTGAAAGTGAGATTTTTTCATATAAGAATCTTGACTTTCAATCTTGTAACGAGTGCCTAAGTTGTAATAAATTATCTTGTCTTGTTGGTAAACGGACAGAAAGTCACAGAACAAAAAGTCACAGGACATAAAGTCACAAATTTGATAGGACAAAAAGTCACAAATATGTTTTTGACAATTGTTCAAATATATTTTGAAATATTTTCTTTACGTTTTTGTCGAGCATTCGACTTTAGTCGAAAAAGCGAGACATAGCGATCCTACATTCCGTCGGCGTCGGCGTCGTCGGCGGCGTCAACAAATATTCACTCTGTGGTTAAAGTTTTTAAAATTTTAATAACTTTCTTGAAATATCCTGGATGTCTACCAAACTTGGACAGAAGCTTGTTTATGTTCATAAGATAGTATCCAGGAGTTAATTTTGTAAAAATAAAATACCATTTTTCCCGTATTTTAATTATAAATGGACTTTGTTTTTCTGCCAGGAACCATTACATTCACTCTGTGGTTAAATTTTTAAAAATTTTTATAACTTTCTTAAACTATCCTGGAATTGTACGAAACTTAGCCAGAAGCTTGTTTATGAACAGAAGATAGTATCCAGAAGTAAATTTTGTAAAAATAAAATTCCATTTTTCCGTATTTTACTTATAAATGGACCTAGTTTTTTTTCTGCTGGGAAACATTACATTCACTGTGTGGTTAAAGTTTTTAGAATTTTAATAACTTTCTTAAACTATACCGGATTTCTATCAAACTTTGACAGAAGCTTGTTTATTATCAGAAGATAGTATCCAGAAGTAAATTTAAAAAAATAAAATTCCATTTTTCCCGCATTTTCTTATAAATGAACTTAGTTTTTCTTCCAGTTAACATTACATACAGTCTGCAGTTAAAGTTTCTAAAACATTTTTAACATTCTTAAACTAGCCTGAATTTTTACCAAACTTGAACAGAAGCTTGACAATCCAAAGATAGTGTCAAGAGGAATAATTTTATTTATTTTTTTCATCATTTTTGTTGAGTGTGTGATAAACAGCAAAAGTAGGCGAGACACTGGGTTCCGCGGAACCCTTACAAATTTTTATACCATATAATCCTTTTTAAGTTAAAAAAAGAAAAAAACTCATAAACCTTGATAATTGAAGATGTATTAAATTTTAATCATGCAAAGGATATTTATATTGGCAAAATGAAGCCATTTAGGTTCCAAGTCACTTTGACATTTTATTTTCATAACAATTACTTGAACGTTATTGACATTTATTGAGAAGATTTTTATTACAAAAATGCTTGAAACATAAAACTTCAAGAAAAATGTGAAAAAAAATATTTTAAAATAAATGTAATCTTGTTCAAACAAAAGTAATCTCAAAACTGAATTGTGAGTGACTTTTTGTCTGTGACTTTTTGTCATGTGACTTTCTGTCATGATACATTCGTCTTGTCTTACCAGTTTGATGAATTTAACTCGTCCTGCTAAACTTCTGAATTTATTTATTTTTACTTATAAATCGACTAAATAATTGAATTCGCTCCTCCATTATTCATGCTTAGGACCAACATTTTACAACTTGGTAGAGTTATTTTAATTCTGTACAAAATATGCTGACACATCTGTGTTTGTTTCAACACCGCGACAATACCAATATCATCAAGAGGTATGTGAAATTCAGATGGATTTTTGGTTGAAGTGGATGAAGTTCCCTTCTTTCTTTGTACACGGATTGACGAACCCGTATATAATGAAACACCATGAGGCATCTGCATACAGATATGGAGCTATCGAGCCTCTTCTACAGTTTGCATAATTATGATTTTACATAAATCCTTTTAGCATTATAGTCACCTATTAACAGCATTGGTAGCTATATGATGGTAATCAGCAAACACAATGATCAATTCTTATTTTGGGTCTTATTCAAACCAGCAAAGAAATTACACAAAAAATTCTTAAAAAAGTTGAATGATGATGATCGACACCTAATGGAAATATAAATCATCTGCATGTGTGTCACCGTGGACCACAGAAATCTCTTCCCCCTTTACTTATCCAAATTCAAATGAAATGAGGCTGGTTTTTCAAATATATTTTATTTACCAATTATAATTATTATGATATCACAATGATACAAAATATCCAAATGAAACCAAACACAATCTGCTTTTGTTAGGTGTGTACGAATATCAAAAAACAAATTGATTCTAGGGATATGATTTTGGACACGTCTGTAAATTATCTCTACAATAAAAAGGAGGAAAAGGATCTGCATCATGGGTTTTGTATCATTAGCATAATATTACATTTATACAAAATAAATGTTGACATGGTGTCTTCTGGCTATTCCTACATTTTGTATTTTTCTATTCTGGCTATTCCTACATGGGGGATTAGTGGAATAACAATAGATGTTGTTATTGCAAGATATGTTGTTTTAATCATTAGTCTCTAATTAGGTCCCAGGTAACTTTAACTGTGGATTTTAAATAAAATAACTATTTATTTGAAATTTATGTAAAAAATGTTGCTTATTTTTTGGTAGTTGGAAAACCCGTATCAAGTTTTATGATAAAGTGTTTCTAATATGGAATTTCTTGAAAATAAAATCATTTAAAAGAAAATGTAGTTAAAGCATTTAATAGTACCCACCAATTTCAACTTACGCTTCAAAGATTTGAATGGTTTCATTATTTGAATAAAAAATGATTTTTTAACAACAAATCATTTAGAAGGTTGACATAATAAACTAAAGAAGTTAGCCAATGCACCACACCCAAACATCTTCAGCATGATCAAGTTGTTGAGTCAAGAAGAAGCCTTCCTTGCTCTTGCTTCACACTAAGCATTAAAGAATTGGTGGTAAACATGGTCCAAGAAGGAGAAAATATACAGGGAAATAGATGACAGACTTTGTGATGTTTTTTTTTCTAAATCCATAGGATGTCAGATGTGAACAGCTTGATATTTTAGTCTGAGATGGATGACATTTTTCATTAGTTGTTATCGGATTTAAACTAGCTGTCACTAACTGCGAGTACTCTCAGATCTGTACAAATTGTTGTCTTGTTGTGGGGATGTATTAGTACTCGTCCACGTCCACTTGGTGTTTTTGTGAGATGTATTTCTATTTGTCACTTCGGGGTCTTTAAGCTGACTATGCGGTATTGGCTTTGCTCATTGTTGAAGGCCATTCGGTGACCTATAGTTGTCAATTTCTGTGTCATTTTGGTCTCTTGTGGAGAGTTGTCGCATATGGAAATATATCACATTTTCCAATTTTTGTATTCAAACATTGAAAACAAGGTTACAGAATGATGAAAGTGTGCCACTCTAGTATGAAGATGCTGCTTCTCATCTGCTGAACATTCATTCAGACTTTGTTTATTCTTATGTGTTTAATTAAATGAAATTTTTTACTGTATAAATGCTCTGCTTTAATGTCAATTTAGTGTACTTTTAGTGCTTTATTTCAATGAGTATGTCGTGTAACTCAAAATTTATTTCTTATTTATTAGTGCTTTATTTCAAAGAAAAATTACTACAATTTAGATAACTTTATATTTCAATTGATATCATTTACAAATGTACTTTTATATAATTTCAAATACTTGTAAATTACATTGAGCCTATAAATTCATTTTGTGTTTTTGAATATTATTTATCACAAATTTGCTTTTAACAAATTTATATATAAAATATTGAAATATTGAATGAATTTAAAATATTGTAATAAAATTTATGTTCTTTTTCTTTATTTTCCACAAGAATTACCTGGATTTACCTTAAATAATTAGTTCAGTGTTGTTACAATATAATCCTACATAATCTGATTGTTTACATACAAATTCTGGGAACTCCTACATAAGATTTTACTATTTTACCTATAAAATTCAAAATGTAGGAATAGCCAGAATGAACCGTTGACATTACTGAGGATTCTATTTATTTTCCGGGTTGTTTTTATAATATTGTTTTGAATACTAATTAGGGGGAGATAATCCTAATGAAATTTCCAATTAAATAAGCATTATGAATTAAATTAAATCATGTCTAATTTTTAAGATATAAGATAGATAAATACGTTTATTGCAATAAGCACAATTATGCTATAGCACATTTAAATAACAACATTATCATGTGTAAGCAACATGAATTTATGTTAATACATAGGTATAAGAAAATGCAGAGAACAGTCATAATTAACAATATGAACATTTTGTTGATAAAAAAGACAATTAGATACATAAATATAACTACGTTAATATGAAAGTTCTGAGTTTCCAACTTTCACGCAAAAAACACATCAAATTGTAAATAACAGTTTTTGTTTGAACTTGTAGTAGTGAATACAGTTTGTTGATATTTGGCCATGTATGATAATAGTTTGAGAAGTATTTAAGTCTATACTGTCTATATGCTGGACAAACCATAATAAAATGATATTCATTCTCTATACATTGCATAGTACAACATTTACAAATTCTATCCTCCCTTCGTTGTTTTATGTAACGACCAGTTTCAATATTTAGTTTTAATACACCAAATCTTAATAAAGACAACATTTTAACATTGATATTTTTCGATATATATTGTTCCATCTTAAAATCTGTTTTTATCATTTTGTACAATATTAGTTTTTCAGAGCTCTCTATAGACTCACGCCAGCTCTGATAAAATTGATCTAACAGACGTTCATTCAAAATATCAAAGTTTACATTAATATTCTCTTGTGTATACCATAAATAATTAAATCCAAGTTGAAAAAGTAAATTACGAACATGTGTGGCCCAATTTTCTTTACCATTATTACAGTCAGCAACTAGGACTAATTTTTGATACATGTATTAAATTCTGTAAACAGAGTAATTATTCTTTGTTTAATAAAAAAAAACTTTTTATTGCTAACCAAACTTATAAAAGAATTCCATAAACAACAGAATCCTCAATTAGTGCCAACTTTTAAAAATGACATTAAAAAAACATTACAATTCTTAAACAAAGGAAATTAAAGCTATGTTTATGCTACAATAAAAAATACATGAATCAAATTATTTTTTGAGAACAATCTCAACTTATTTACTGGGTTATAAAAAAACAAAATAGCAGAGACGTGGATTAAGAGGATTTTTCAGAGGGCCCCCTTCAGTGGGAAAAATTTGGTTTAATATTTAGGGAATCACTAAAACATGACTGGAGCAGGGCCCCGCTGAAGCAGTCAGTGCCCCCCATATTCCTGGAAAATTTCTGGATCCACCACTGACTAAATATCTTGATCTGTGCAAAAAATTATTAGATCACCAAGGATATGTTTAACAATTCATTTCATATTTTTAATCACATGCTGTTTTAAAATAAAAAGTAAAGTTTATTTACTCACACCAAATTCTAAGCATATTAATCTTTATTAAATATCCCCCCCCCCCCCAAACCCCTTTCGGAGGAAAAATTTGGTTGATTGTACAGGAAATGACTGGTGTTGGGCCCCTTTATGTTAAGTTCTGGATTCGCAAATAGGTAAAGTGAGTAAGTGTATGATATGTTTGTTTATCCATCTACAACTTTAACCCACAATTATCAAGATTAAATGGGACTTTCTCTAAACTTTCAAATAATCTTCAGTATCTGCCAACACTGTGTTCCATTGTTTTCACTTCAAAAAGGTTGGGAAAACCCAAAATTTCATTATAATAAATTAAAAAACATACTGCCTTTAGTACAGAAAATCAGCTGAAAGTTTCAATGAAAATCTACCAAGCTGTGGATGAGAGCTGATGATGGACAAACAAACAAACAATACAAATCTTCTTTAACACCCCATTTCAAAGGCATATTTATGGGGATGTCTCCTCTCCCTGTTGCGGGAAAAATTTTGTTTAATCAATTGCGCTGGCCCCCTCTAAGAAAGTCCTTTAGGACCCCGCAAAATTTAAGTTTCAATGATTCATCAATTAAAAAACAATAATTGAATGCAAATGGAATACAAATAATATAAATAAAAAAATATCCAATTTGAAACTCAATACAGGAATAAAAACAATTTGTTTACAACTCATTCTGCCACAAGATTACTGTCTAAGGATTCTACTAAAAAAAGATAGTAACAGTTCAGCCACGGTTTGCAGGATATTGTCTGAAGATTGTACCACACAAGGCAGCAAAGGTGACACTTTCAACTGAAAAGAAATAAAGTCAAGTTTTAATTATTGTTTGATTTCGAATTAATTATTATTCTGGAATATAATAACATTTAATGTGCAATTTTTCAAATAAAAAAAGAACCTGATATCACTGAATGTGAAATATAAAAAATAGAAGATGTGGTATGATTGCCAATGAGACAACTCTCCACAAGAGACCAAATGATACAGAAATTTAAAACAACTATAGACTGTATGACCGTCGACAATGAGCAATGCCCATAAACCATTATCAAGTCAACTATAAAAGATTCCCAAAATGACATCTGTAAAACAATTCAATCAAGATAACTAATGGCCTCATTTATGTACAAAAAATGAACAAAAAACAAATATGTAACACATCAACATACAACCCCAGAAACAGGCTCCTGAAGACAAAAATAAACTTTCCAAACTTTTCTGAGACTTAAGGTGGTACCTTACACTACAGGGAGATAACTCTGTAAAATCAGCTAAACGTTTTAAATACGTTGTGTTATTTAGGGAGGATTAAGCTTTTTAATGATCAAAAGTAGTGTTTGTAAAACTGCTATATAATCAGTGTAATTTATCTGATAAAATAGTTCGTTCAACGTTTTTGAAATTTTTATATTTTTGTCAAAGGGTCAAAAGTAATACTTTGTCAAAATTTTATGAAAATATAAACGAGCCAAATTAATTTTAGTGAAAGTGTTGGGTACCACCTTAACATCAATTTTCCATGAGTAATTATTTGAAATATTCAACATGATGAATGCAGAAGCTGCTGATAAATTCACTAAACAAAAAGTTAAAATAATTGAATACGGTATGTTATTTGTTGTTTAGTTGACACTTACTCCACACAAAATTTATGTTAAAAATGTAGGAATAAAATTCTTTTGAAAGTTGAAACGAATGTATGAACCACTGAATGTAAGGCAGTTATTATGCATCTTTTTATAAAAGCTATTTTTTTACTTGATATCAGGTTATATCCCCTTCATATTTCTTGTTCAGGAAAGGGACAAAAAATCAGTAAAAATGGATACATAGATATCTAGGGGCATAGATACATGTATAATTAAAATTTAAATTGTTTGTTGATTAATAAATTCTCACCTTAAACAGCTCTCTTTACTCCTCAAGCAAGTTACCCAAAGGAAACTTGTGATGCTAACCTGTAAAACAAAGTTCAAGGTCAGTTATTCGCCACTTTAAAAAATATATATAGATCATAATAATTGATTAAAAGTTCTCGAATAACAAACAAAATTCTGTGAGAAAATAATTGGTATTCAAAATCAAACTAATGGTTATGTTTTCTGCTCTTTGTATGTTTTTTTTATCTCTCCAACTCATTCTCGATTGCTATTTTCAATTCTATTAAGTTTGCAATACAAAAATAAACTTGTACTTTATCATATAGTATAGTATTTCAAACCTTTAAAAAAAACAATTGATATCAATTACTATTAAATTATGAAAAAAACTAAAAGCTTGAATACCTACCATCATGTTAACAATATCAGATATTCAAGTCTTACTCCCCACACCATGAAAACATTGTAATTTCAACAACCTGGAAAAAAATGTTTTTAAGATTAAATTGTACATAAGATTTTTTTAAAAAGTGTAACAAAATTATGCCTTGTCACATTTCTTATGAATTTGTCTTATACTATCATTTTCTGTATGTTAACTTGATACCTAAGGTACAAAACAATTCAATTGAATACAAGTTGTTGTTCACATCCATTTGTATTTTTGTGCATCTGATGAGTTGAGCCTTTTTCAACTGATTTTTATAGTTCGTTCTTATGTTGTACTGTTATACCACTGTCCCAGGTTAGGGGGAGGGTTGGGATCCTGCTAACATGTTTAACCCCGCCACATTATTTATGTACATGCTTGTCCCAAGTCAGGAGCCTGTAATTCAGTGGTTGTCGTTTGTTTATGTGTTACATATTTGTTTTTCGTTCATTTTTTTTACATAAATAAGGCCGTTAGTTTTCTTGTTTGAATTGTTTTACATTGTCTTATCAGAACCTTTTGTAGTTGACTATGCAGTATGGGCTTTGCTCATTGTTGAAGGCTGTACAGTGACCTATATTTGTTAATATCTGTGTCATTTTGGTCTTTTGTGGATAGTTGTCTCGGGCAGAATCAATTTGCGCCAATTGTAGTTTTGAAAAGGTATTAATTGCGCCACTATCTTTTATTTTGGTGGTATTAATTGCGCCACTAAATGAAATGAAATTGCGCCACATTTACCTGTAAATAATTTTTACCTATATCATACTTGTAAATGTTTTACCTATATCATTAATGTATTATAATTTACCTTTCTACTTAAAATTTAACTGAACACTCGTCAAATTTAAAAAAAAAATGAATTGGTTAGTAATAGAATATTTTACACGAGTGAAGATGTCTGAAAAAGAAAAGCAACCGATATGTTGTCAAAACAACCTTCAATAAATAATAAATTCAGAGCTTTAGAAAATTAGGTGGCGCAAAAGAAGTATTGGCGCAATTAAGTTGGGGCGCAAATGAGTTACTTTTTGGCGCAAAAAGATATCGCCCGTTGTCTCAATGGCAATCATACCACATCTTCTTTTTAATGTTTTTTAAAATTGTTCAGCATTGATGTAGATGTCCTCAAAATCAAACCCATTATAAACAAATAATTTAAAATGCCTATAATAATATGATCATTAGTTTTGTGGAATATTTCAACTCACCACATATTTTTCATGGTAAGGCCTCAGACTGGGTTGAAGATTTAATTGACCATCTTCCTTAAGAGCTGCTATCCTAACCTGGAAGGTGGTTTATGTCCTCATCTTATTGTCCATTTGCTTTCAGAAATAACATTATGTAAAAATAAATATCAGATGCACTTTTTAAGTCTTTTGAAATTTCACCTAATCAATTGTAGTTACCCACAATTTCTCCCACCCTCCAAATCTATTATCTATAGCTAGAGCTCTGCTTACATTTTTTTTTTATTTACAGAACTCTAAATAAAAGTAATTTTAGCAAGTATACATCTGATATTTAAAGAAAATGTGTACAAAAGTGAATATTTTAATTAAAAAAGTTATATTCCATATAAACACTCAGGAAATTTCAAGTATAATGAGTATAACAAAGGAATTACCTCCCTTTTGTCCTGAAAATTTCACCCTGTTGAGACTCCACACCCTTTAAATATTTAACAATACAAAATTTGTATAATTAAAATAAAGAAATAATAATATGTAAAAACTACAACACATTTCAATAAAGGGATGCGCTTTAGCACATGATACGGCCGTTGCTCTTAAGTTTCACCAAAACTGCATAAAATCCCCCTTTTTTAAGTATAAAAATTCATTACTTAAGAAAACATAAAATCTAAAATTAATAAAAAGGGAAAGGGAGCTTATGTCAATAGATATAAACAATTCACCAAAGTTTCATGGACATTGGTGAAAGCCTTTTTGAGTTATTGTCCAGGTGTGAAAAATCCCCCTTTTTTTATGAATAAAGCCCCATAAATCCAAAACTTAAAGTCTGGAATTTATAAAAATTGAAAGGGAGCAATAACAAAATGTATATAAAAATTCAGGAAACTAAAAAAAAAACACTTTACATATTTTTTTTTAGATTCTCCATTCTAAACCAACTGGAGGCCTTTTGACTAGACAGACCATTATTAAGTTGACAAGTAAAATTTGTCTGTTCCATTTCATTTTCAAAGTAAAAATGAAATAGAGATACAGGGGGTGGGGGAATAACGAAGAAGATCTAACAATTGTAAATACAAGCTTCCAATCTAATTGAAAATGGAGAATCTTTACACCTTTTTTTTTTTTTTTTTTTTTTTTTTATAAAAAATTACATTTTTTGAAATATATACAAAAAATACAAAAAAAATTTGAATAACATTCTTCAGTTTTATCACATAATCATTGCTGCAGCCACAGCTTCCTGAAATAGAAATAAACATTCTTAAACATATTTGTCAAAACAAGATCAAATCGATATACCGATTTATACAATTATTAGCAAAAAAGGATGATAAAATCAATGGTTGATGTGCATCATGTTTATTTTCCTTTATTAGTTGTATGAATTAATGCATTGGTTTTCTAGTTTGAAACTGTTTCACATTTTGTTATGTTCAGGCAGGGCCTTTAAAACTGGTACTGTAAAACCAGAAATTATTGCATGCTATTCTTGTGATTTTTCAACAAATGGACAAATATGCAAGATAAATAATCCCAAGATTTCAGAAAAATCTGGCCTCAAAGTTTTGCATAAAATTAGAGATTAGATTTATAAATACAAGTTCCTATTGTGATATTCAACCAGTTGCATTATTTACATTCATATAGGTTTTGCTCATTGCTGAAGGTCCTACAGTGATTGTAATTTGCTTCTCTTATTGATAGTTGAGTAGTTGGCAATCTTATAACATCTCTTTATTCTTAAATACCCAATCCAGATTACCAGTATAATTAAAACTATTAATTTGGAAAATATTTCAAAATACATGTGTTTATAAAAAAATACATGGTGAATTTAAAAGTTCATTAATCAATATTTTAGTTTCTTACCATAAAATTCAGCTCCAATGGCCGTTTCCCAGCTTCAATCCTTGCAGACAAGCTGTGGTGCTAACCTGAAATATAAAATACAAAATTGTTTTAAGGCGAAGTGTACGTAATTAAACTTTACAATGGATTTTTTTAAAATTTCACATACGAATTCTGCTTGTAAAATTACACAATAAAATGAAATAAAAAAAGGGGGTAACCGTTTTCGTTTTTGAGATACGAGCCGTTGAAATTAACTACTCGATACACCAAAATTATAAAGGATATATAGGGAAAATCATCAAAATTAGCAGATATTTTTACATTATCAAAATTTTCTATTTTGTTGGACAATGGATTTTTTTCTAAAATTGATATACGATTTACAAATGAAAGACGAATCCATCGGTGCAAAGAAAGTCCTTAGCAACCGTATTAGTTTTTATGCTACTCTCTGTTGAAGTTTAGTTTTTGGCCGGAACATTGAAATTATCTGGCGACGTCATTGTCTGCAGTAACGTCGCCACAACTTCTACGACGAAACTCTATTATACCGTACAATGCCGTAGCAATGGCGTTCGTGTGTATTACCCGTCTTCCTATGTATTACAAATGATCTTACGCTATAATTTGATAAGGAAATAAACTAACTAATTTTAAAGAATATTTCTGTCGCAAAAGAAAATGCAAGTTTGTAAATTAATTTACAGCAAATGAAAGAAATTTGCCGTAGACTCTAATTTCATCTTTTCTATATTAGAGTTATTTCCGAACCTTTTTCAATGCTGGCATGGATTGTTTAATTCTTTTATGAATCAAATATCGAGTTTGAATTAGTCCCGGTTAACACAGTGTTGTCAGAATGAATTGATCGGCTTTAATACTAAGATCTGGAATACACCTCGTTTTCAATCTTACTTCTGTATGTTTGTATTTAAAAAAGTAGACCTATTTTCTGCATATTTTCATGTTCGTCATTCTGCATGTTGTTGATCTGAGGATTTGCACACAATATAGTCTACATCATAAACCTATTTCATTAGTCATGTTTACACACATGCTAAAGACGCATCTCTGCCAAAACATTTTATTTTACAAAATTTCCAATCTCGATCCCTTTCCCTTTTCTTTAACTAAATGACAAAGAATGATGTAATGTTTGCTGAATGAAGTTTCAGTAACATAAGAAAATATTTGTTTGTTCCATGCATTATTTGTTAAAAATCCACATTTAAGGATTTAAATTGATTGATTGATTGTTGGTTGCTTAACGTCCAGTGGCAAATATGTCATCCATGTTCAGGACGAGAACAATTTAATAATAAATACAATAGGAAGTTTTGTTCATATAAACAGATGCCATCCGGGATGATGGTCTGGGAAATTTGGAGTGCCACTAGAAAATGAGACTACATGTATATTAGATAGGGACAGAAATTTTGCAGCATGCAACAGTCCACATATTCAACCCTTAAATTATAGTTGTTACAATGGTTTTTAATGGGCATAGAGTGTGGCACTCTCTTTACACGAGGCATTGGATTTAGCATTCCCATTCTGACTGGACGTGACTGCGAGCTTAATAAATCCTGCACAGCCAAACGGACGCTCCTCTTCGGCAAATCTTTTACTGCCGGTCGGGAGAAGACCAAGCGACCATATTTCGTTACCCTAGTAACACGGATTTAAACAATAAGCATAATGCATACTATGGTTCTTCAACTATTTTAGTTCTTATACATCTGTGGCTTTAAAATGTTCTGCCTTTAGTGTCCCTTATCTAGGTTAATCCAGAAAAGCGCTTCATTTCATTTTATCTTCTGAATTTTTTAGACCGCAATGAGGTTAAAAAGAAGGACTCCCTTATATATACATTTTTAAAAAATAGAAAAGATCGGAGTATTTGGTATAACTACCAGTCGCAGATATTTCATACATGTATATTCAAAATGAAAACCTTACACCTTATGTGATTCTTTTGAGATCGACGTACCTAGTCAGTGCAATAACGACCCCAACATACCCATGCAGTGTTATGAAATAATATTTGTGTAGGGGAATGCTTTAAATAGCGATGAATATAGAGTAACGCTTTAAATTAACTGGTGTAAAATTAATTATGTAAGAATGCGACCTTATGAGAATTATCATGTTCGATGCTTTAAAAATTTTATCTAATAAAATGTTACAAGAATGTACTCAGTGTAATGCACGGAGATTATTCATACTGTATTGCTACACGGGTTTACCTAGCAAAGTGCCGTACGAATATAGCCTCTGCATAATGCAAATGCACGGCTTTCCTATTTATTTCATATAAAACAATAAGGAGATGTGGTATGACATCCAATGAGTCAACTACCCGCCACTGGTTAAATGAAGTCGATGTAAGCAATAACTATTAACAACCAAACTCTTTTCAACAATTAAAGGGACAAAAACATAATGTGTAGGCCACAAAAACACCGATATGAAAAATGCAAAAAATTTCCAAGTAGACAATCAACAACCTAATTCATGAAAAAAATAGTTACGAAAAACAAATACCATGTTGTGAAGTAACAGACTTGAACCAAATTGATAAACAAACCAGTATAAAACTATTAGTCCAATAATACAAATCTTTGGAGTTTGAAATGTATATTCAACGATTTTTATCGGATACATTTTTTTGGGGGGGGGGGGGGGTCAATGTTGATAATAAGAAAAGTAATATCCTATAAAAAAAAATGTTGAATGTCAATGATATGAAACTCCAAATTCTTACATTATTGGACAAGTAATTTGCAGATCCTTACGGGAGTTGGACCCCCCTTTTTGGGCCGATCAATGCATTTGAATGGGGACATATAGTTGGAACCCCCCCTCCTTTTTTAATGGCTGGATCCGCCCCTGCTAGTACACCTCGGGCTTCTCAATTCTTGTATTATGATCTATTATCATGAACTAAGTGAAAGCATAGAGCTGACTGAGTGCGAGATCTTCCTGGATAATCATGGAGGTCATTTCACCTCTCATTTCACTAAACATTAAATCACAGTTACAAGTGCCACAAAACTTTCCTGGCCTCTTTTCTTTAACCGTAATGATATTTTCTACTCATTTATAATCTTGAATTGAGACATATTAGGAATAATTAACACGTTACTCTGTCAAAATTACATTTTTTTTTTATTTGAAATGATGCACACAGGCACAATAAAAGAAATCAAATTTTGCTATCTCTTCGAAATTGGAATTTGGAAAAGAAGAAATGACATGTTATATTTTTATCATACATGAATCATGTGTATTTGTACTTTCAATTTCAATTTGGTTCTAAATTTAGATTCAGTTTTCCAATAAATTTCGGACGGAATAGAAGACACCTGTTTATTTTCTGCACATGTATAAAAAGTTGAAAACTGGAAGTTGAAGGACATAGTTTTTACTTATTCTAAGATAAATGTTTAGAGTGATCACTTTTTAGTTTACTATGAGTATATTTTTGGGGCCTAATTTGTTAACTTTTGTCTTTGTTCTTCCGACTTGTAAGTGTTGCCCTAGACTAGTCGTCAAATTATATTCTCTTGGTATCGTCTTATTTTCTAAATTGATATAAAACATGTCCTAAAATTTTCATTAGCACAAAATACTAACATGTCAACGTTTTTTTAATCTAATAATTAATTTCACATGTCATTCATTAATTGTTTGGTAACCTAAAACTGTATGTTGAGTACTGTGTGTTTTTGTTCAAAACTACGGCTTGTAAAACGATATTGTTGGGTCAATTCAGGTTTAATTTTAAAAATTAGATAATTAATAATAGAAGTAGAATCGTCACATGTTTATTTATTTATAATTCTGTTGTGAGGCGTTTTTACAATCTGTTGATATCAAAAGTTTTTACACGAAATGACTTTCATGTCCCATGCGTCTGAAACAAAAAAAAATCAACTAGTATTAAAGTCAGGCTGCACTAAACAATAGAATGCTTTGATTTCTAAATGGAGTAATTCAGATAATTTCTCATGATTAGGTTTTTTAAGACAGCATGGGCGTGCTTGTTGGATTTATGATAGACCGCACAAAGTATTTTCTCTTTACTGTGTCCTTTCTTGGAGTAAGGGAGATAACTTGCGTAACTAACGTCGAACGTTATTAATCCCGTATTCCGCTAGGGGCGTGCAATTACGTACACTTCGCCTTAAAGGATAACTTCTGAAATACTGTATCTATGATATATAAAATGGGTTATATATGCGATAGGTTTTGAGAACATTGGTTAGACATCAATCCAACAACACAATTCAATCCTAAAAGGAGTAGGCTTAAAAGGGTTAAGTTGGCCCTAAGATTTTTTTTTTTTTAAATCAAGCCCAAATACTACAAATTTAACATATATATTGTTCTGGTATCATTATTGATACAAAATAAACACTTCACTTTGGCACCTGACACTATAAACTATTAAGTTATGACATCTTGATTATGCAATTCTGGTGTATTCGCAAAAGCGCCAATTAAGGTCCAATTTTTCACAATTCAGAACAGTTTTTAGCATATCCAGTAATAGTTTACGTCTTTTTATTTAAATACATTTATTACCCTTGGTTCCTATAAGTTACGAAACATTTTGGATCAAAGGTATTCTTTAAGCTTTTAGGTAAGAAAATTCACAAAATTATAGCATTTTGATAATATCTCCCAATATAGCTAATTATGGAGACTACAATGTATTATAAAGAAGCGATTTATTTTAAGTCACATTAAGTTTCTTGAAATATATCCATTTAAGATCCAAATTGGGGCCCCTTTGATATTCTATGATAAAAGTTGAAATTTAAAATCTATTATAAGGCCATACTTTGCCAAGAGACCATTGTCATATGATACTGATAAAATAAAGAGTATATACTGTTGACCAAACTCTTATAAACCTTTAACCCTAAAAAAGTCAGTATTCATTTTAAAATAATCTTATTTATAGATTATTTTGTTTTAAACAGGATTAACAATACTGGTACCTACCTACATATTAGCTGTATTTGACCACCAAGTCTTATTCCCACACCATGAAAACATGCCACGGAAAGTACCTAAAAAGAAATTAACACATTTATTAATTTTACAAACCAATTTCTATGTCAACCTAAAGATTGATTTACACATTTTTCTGATTTCTTACTTCAAGTACCAATAGTATAAAATCCACATATTTGGTAAAGATTGAAAAACAAACAAAAGTAGTCAAGGTTTATGATTTGAATTCTGCACTCAACTAATTTGAATAATGAAAATGAGTTGTCTCCCATTGAATGAACAAATCTTGCTGTTAATTGTGCTAGTCTCCTCTTGAAAGTTAATTCCTATCTTAGAATTTACTCCTGCAATTGTAATAGAAATTCTTGTTAATGTACAATCAAGGGGTACAATCAAAATTACGTGATGGATATACACACACTGGAAGTTACAGTCGAACTCGCCGCTTGAAAGGTTAGTAGTTGCATTTTCTTGTTTATATCAATTAAATTTTGATTAATAAGTTGGCACACCGAATGTCGGATAGTATGTAGTTTTAAAATACACAATTGTTTTTGCTAGAAAGCGTGCAGTTATTGAAAACACTTCGACACAGTTCCAAATTTTCAACGAATTTTTGTGTCGAAGTGTTAGCATTAACTGCACGATTTCCAGCAATGATAATTGTGTATTTCAAAACTAGATAGTATCCGACATTCCGTGCACTACCTTATTTATTAAATTTCATTGATATAAACAAGTAAATAGGACTACTTACCTTTCAAGCGGTCTGCTCGACTGTTACTTCCGGTGTGTGTATATCCATCACGTGATTTTGATTGTACCCCTTGACAATGGTATCCCAAAATATTAAACTGGTAAATAAATTATTGAAAGATGTTTTTCATGCAGAAAATAAGGATGAATATGTACATTTAACAAATATTTCTAGAAAATATATAGAAATTGTTTGACTTCAATAAACTTGCCTTCTCAATTTCATGGTAAAGCCTCAGACTTGATTGAAAATTTTATTGACCATCTTCCTTAGAGCTGCCAGAGTGTCTGTCATCATTATCTTAATTGCAATCTTTTCGTTTTTGGTCCATTATTTATAGAAATAAATAAAAAAAATATCAGATGCACTCTCAATTAATCATGTATCTTGAAAATTTCACCAAATCAATTCTACCGATAGTGTCCCATAATTTCTCCCACCCTTAAATCTATTATCTGGAGCTCTGTTTACATTTTTTTTTATTTACAGAACTCTGAATAATAGTCATTGTTAGCTAGTATACATCTGATATTAAACAAAAAACTTATACATATGAATATTTTAGTAAAATAATAAATTTAAAAGAATGAGGAGTTAAACAGGGGAATAATTTATTACCTCCCTTTGCCAAAAATTTCACCTGTTTAGACTCCACATCATTGCTATATCTAACAAAAATACAAGATGGTATAGCTATAATAAATAATAAATAATTTGATATAAATTATTTAAATAATTAACAAAAATATTTAGTACATCATTGTTCACCTAGGTGGTTCACTTCCATTACTCCGATTTTCTCAACCAATTGAAAAAATGGACACCAAGATATATAACAAATCTTGCTTATTGTGGCATTTAACACTAAAAATCTGAATTAATCTTTTCTCACCAAGATGTGTTTTTTTCTATGCTTCTTGTGAAATAATCTTTTTTATAGCTAAAAACACTGCAAAAAATAACAAACTAATGAAGAAAAAAAGAGATACATCCAACAAATCAGAAAACCAAAATGTACATTTTAACAAAATAACATTATTTTTCTTTTTTTTTTAGATTCTCCATTTTTAACCTTCTGGAAATGTTTGATAACACATTGACCATAATTAAGATATCAAGAGTAGGTCTAAAAGTAAAATCGGAAAATTATGAAGTATCAATTTAGCCAACAACTTCCAGCTTTGTTGAAAATGGAGAATCTTTACAATTTTTAAATATTTTTTTTGGTAAAAAAATATGAACATTTTTTAAAACATACACAAAAATAGTCTGAATTACATTCTTTTTGGTTTCAGTTGTATTGCCCAATAATTTCCTGCAGCCACAGTTGAAGTCACCTGAAAAAGAGATATACATTCTAATATCTTTCAGAACAATATTCAATGCAAAGGAATAAGTAACTAGTTAATAAATGCACTTATGATGCCTAGAACAATAGAACATTGCTTTTTCTTTGCTTTGAAGTGATTCTGTAGACTGAATTTACAAACAACCAGTCTTCAGTAGCAAACAAGGGATGACAAGTAGTTGGTTGTTGTTCGACGTATTTATAGATTATCGTTGAGATGACCAATGATAATCTGTTTATCGCTATTTTACCTATGACGACCTTGTCAATTTCAATGTCAATTTTGTTAATAACGCCACGTGGTCTCCTTAGTTTCTAGCGATAATTTTTCCATCTCAAGCGAGAAGCATGATATGAAAATTATCACAAAAAAGATCAAAGGAAAAATGCACAAAATAGCGATAATTGTTATTTTTTCATGGTTTCATTATAAATCAAGCTGTTGGTTTTCTTGTTTGAATTGTTTCACATTTTGCCATGTTTCTAACTTTTAAAGTTAACTGTAAGGTATATGTTTGGCTCATTGTTGAAGGCCATAGTGACCATTTGTTGCTTACATATCATTTGGTCTCTGGGAGATAGTTGTTTCAGTGGCAATCATACCACATGATGGTCCACATCCCATTCATTATACAATGTATATACGGGAACAATTTTAGAAAACTTACAGATAGTAAGATTTTCTAAGTAACTGAATAATTGTTTTATTTCCTTTATTTATCTTAATACCTCCCTTTAGATTATCAATGATTATATCACAGTTATAGTTCAAGAAAAATTAAAGTTTACTACGTCTCAAGATCTGCATAATTAAAATATAATACTTCTTTGCATAACATTCTAGGGTATTTACATGTTCTTGGCTCATTAATTTATGTATTGGTTCTTACCATATTAGTCAGCTCCAATGGCCATTCTCAGCCTCAATTCTTACAGACAAGCTGATGCTAATCTGAAATATAAAGTGTTAAGTCTTACCAGAATGGTTTCAAAAGATCACTGTTACCATATGAAATTATAAAGAAATAGGTTATATATGTGTAATAGAGGCTGAGAACATATATTAACTAGATAGCAATCCAACAAACTAAATAATTAGGTTCGATATTCAAAATAACGTTATGTTTGTACTGATAAAAAAAAAAATGCGTAAACTAGAAACCAAACTCTTAGAAACTTTCAAGCCTGAACCACATAAAATTTAAAAAGAATATTTATAAAACATTTATTTTATTCGAAACTGTATACTGGCACCTACCTATATACTAGCTGTATTAGACCTCCAAGTCTTATTCCCACACCATGAAAAAATCTCACAAAAAAAACCTGAAATATATGAAAATTTACAATTTATATACTTTATATTTCAATTTCCCTGACATTTACCAAACATTATTCCAATTTCTTACTATACATGCTATAACATAAATAACTGTAAAATCAATATAAAAGATTAAAATCCAAAAAAAGTAAGTTTATTGATTGAATTTTCAACTCCACAAAAATAATAATTTAAATATATTCCATTGTTTATAAAGGTAAATTATGAGTTATCTCCCATTGAATGGCAAAAATAACATTTTACATTAGCAACATCAACTCTATCATATGCCCTTAATATACAATTTTTATCAAATTACTGATTGTATAGAAAATGTTTGGCTTAATTAAACTTGCCTTCTTATTTTCTTGGTGAAGCCTCAGACTTGGTTGAAGATTTATGTAACCATCTTCCTTCGAGCTGCTGCCATGGCTACTTTTCATGCTTTTCAACATAATTCTTTGTGATAACCAGTTCACTGAATCCATTTTAATATTCCAATGTCCTTTCCGTTGTATATAATCCAATATACAATTGTCCAAAGAATGTTCCAAAGCATCTCACAATATTTTCTTTTTACATTCATGGCAGCATGGAAGTTATGATGTCTATACCAAATAAATACTAATTCCTTCCGTTCAAATCTCTTTATTCAGGTACGAACAGATTAACTACAAAATAAAAGATAAAACACACTAAATTCTACTATCAAAACTAACATTTTCTGCACAATAATACAATACAAATGTGCATCTATTATGACATTTACGGTAGTAACATACACTTGTTCTCTTTCAAAAGAGTAATTTCATGAACATTTACGGTAAATAATTGCCAAATTATCAAGGTCAAGTTTTATCAGTTTTACATCAATTAAACTCAAAATTTCAAACTTTAAACATGAAAGATAATTTTTCTGCATTAAATAAAAGAAACATACCATATTGGTTGACTCTGGTATTCCTTATTTTCATCATAATCAAAGATTTTCACCAAGCACGTTTCATGCAAATTCCCTGAAGGGGTTCATAAAAGTAAAGGGAAAGTAACTTATCTCAAAATAAAATATCACTAATTACCAAAAAATACAACAATAGGCAACAATGTTTTTGTTCTCAAATTTGGCTGCTACAGAAGTAATTCTCAATATAAAAAATAATTGTTTGAACTCATACATAAAACAGTAAAAATATCAGATGTGCTTTTATACATGTAACTTGAATTTTTATTTAGAACTATGTTTACATTTTTTATTTACATAGCTCAAATTATTGCCTGAAGTAGCTCAGTTGTGCAAGTTCATATTTTCCATCAACAAAGGAGAATGGTCTTTACTGAAATTTAAATATATGGAAATATAAAAGGTCAAACATTTGTGATGACGATTAACCTTAATCAATTTGCATGCTCATCATGTGAGTTCTAAACAAAAATTGTTACATTCTTACAAAGGTTTAAATAAAAATCTCCTAATTCAAGAATAGAAAAAATTATAACTGCAGGGGTTGATTACACGAACGAGAACTGTCTGTAAATTTTAATAAAATTTCACAAATTTCGGAAAATGGGGGTAAATTTCTCAACCAGTTTCATACTAGGAATAACACAACTTCAACGTGAGTGCAATCTTCCTTTGAAGTTTCAATGGTAAAAGAAACGCTGATGATATAAAATACAAATATAATACAAAATATTGGTATGTTGTAAGAAATCTTTACATTTAGGATAAAATTTAGGATGAAATATTGTAAACTCAAAAAATCCTGTTTCTTTAAATTAAAAAATAATTGTCCAAATTCAAATTCCATGTAATAAAATCATTAAACTAGAATAGTTGAAGGAAATAGTTTCAAAATTTACAATTCAAAAGTAAAGAATGCTTCCAAAAAACTTAAGAGAAGAGAAATCACTGATATCTTGACATTAATAGAGATGGACTGACACAAGGTAAACTTTGGGAATGACTGGTTCCTTAAATGGAGGATAACAGTCAGAACTAGCTCCTGTCAATACACAAGACAGGAAACACCTCTTTTCTGCCATTTGGAAACAAATCCCATGTAATAACGTAAATAGTTTTTTCCATCTTCAAATGATAAAAAAGCAATTAGTCTCCCCCAGGGGTGGTTCCAGCCATTTTTAAAGAGATGGGGCTCCCACCCAGGATAAAAGGCAGGGTTCAAACTAGGTTCTGTTCTCATTTAATTGCAGCCAAAAAATTTGTACAGGTTCTGCAGATCCCAGTGTCTCGCTTACTTTTGCTGTTAATCCCAGGCTCAACAAAAATGAGGGGGGGGGGGGGGGGGGTAATATCAATAAAAATATTCCTCTCAGACTATCATTTGATTGTAAGAAGCTTCTGTCCAAGTTTGGTAAAAATCCAGAATAGTTTATGAATCTAATAATTGTTTTAAAAACTTTAACTTCAGAATATAAGGTTAACTAAGTCCATTAATAAGCAAAATACGGAGGTATACATGTACTGCTTCAAATCAGCTTCGCAACAAGACAGAGGGTATGTGCTCCCAATTAGCTTCACTAAGAGGAATATGCTTCCAATTGGCTTCGCTCAGACAAACGTACTGCTTCCAGTGTCGAAATGGTACGGTATGCAAGTCTGTACTATATCCAGCCTAGTAAATGGTACATAATTGCAAGTCAAATGTCGTCCAAATATACAAAAACATATTTTATTTAACATTCTTGATCTAGTTTATTTTCGCATCTACCTTCACTCTCCTATTTATAATTTATCCTGATGGTGACATTGTGAAATGCAAATTATCATTCTGCAGTTCCCTATAGTTTCAATCCTGATGAAGGTGCCATAGGATCCAAAATATGGCTATCTTATCATATTCACTTTAGCAATCCCTTAATTTTTTTTATTATCTTTTGATTAAAAGAAGCATGTCCTAGTTCTGTCAAAGTTTGGTAAAAATCCAGAATAGTTTATGAATTTAATAAATATTTTAAAAACTTTAACAACAGACTGAATGTTATGTTAACTTGAAGAAAAACTAAGTCAGTTATAAGTGAAAAATACAGAAAAATGGAATTTTATTTTTACAAAATTTACTTCTGGGTACATGTACTATCTTATCATCATAAACAAGCTTTGGTCCAAGCTTGGTACAAATCCAGGAGAGTTTAAGAAAGTTATCAAAGTTTTTAAAACTTTAACCACAGAGTGAATGTAATATTTCCCAGGAGAAAAACAAAGTCCAGTTACAAGTAAAATACGAAGAAATGGAATTTTATTTTTACAATATTTACTTCTGAATACTATCTTATGATCATTTACAAACTTCTGTCCAAGTTTGGTATAAATCCAGGATAGTTTAAGAAAGCTATTCAAATTTTAAAAACGTTAACCACAGAGTGAATATTTGTGGACGATGCCAATGACGGAATGTAGGATCGCTATGTGTCACTTTTTCAACTTAAGTCAAAGGCTCGACAAAAGGAGGATCCAACCTCTCCAGAACTCCCACCCTCTGAATCTACCACTGCCCCTAAAGTATGGTACATGATCTAATTTGAACCTGCTTAGTTATAAAAAAGAAGATGAGGTATGATTGCCAATGAGACAACTATCCACTATCCACTAAAGACCAAAATGACACAAACATTAACAATTATAATATGTTTAAAGTGAATATTGTATGCAATTTTTAAAAGAAATATAAGGGGAATTTCGAAAAGAAATGTCAAAATCTTGTCATGATGTCAGTAATTGTTAAATGTGACGAAAAAGTTAAAATTAAAAATAGTTGTTAATTATGTACTGATAATTATAAACCAAATAGTTATACCAAACATTTTTAAGAATTACACTGATTTTAGAAAAATATGATGCTGAATGGACAAATGTCATTTTTAGAAATTTCTTAATTAAATTAAATTTGAAACAAGTTATCTCCCTTGCTTAAAAGTAAAAGTTTTCAGCTGTGTAAAGACAAAGCAAAGAAACAAACAACTATTTCGCTTAAATACAACATTCGAGGCTAATTGATGAAACTTGATTACAAATATTTTTCAAGCAAAATGTGAATACTGTGGATTCCTTATTATTGACAGTTTTTATTTATTATTATTATTCATGTGAATGACAAATTTTAGGTTTTCACAAAATTATTTTTTGGGGGATTTGTATGGAGAATTTGTAAAATGTCTGAATGAAAGCATACTATTGGGGGTTAGAGTTAAAAATGAACCCAAGAATGATATATTTGAAGCAAAATAATTAGATACCTCTGTTTAATACTAGGGATTTTTATCTAAATAACTCTGGGAAATGATGATAGTTTCAGATAAATAAGAATGAAGGTATTTGAAATGATTTAAATACTTGTTCTTCCAACTTGGTCAAAGCATTAAGTGAATTTAATTTAAAAGGTAGATGTTACTTTTACTTCACCATTATCTTGTTAGCAATCAGTGCTTTTAAGAAACAGATACCCTGAAATAATTTTGATGACGCTTAAGTATATAACATTTTGGGTAATTTTTCACAATAAGGTATTTGAATTCAATCTAAGATACAAATATATTTTTAATATTTTGGGTTTCCAATACATCATAATATGTCAAATATAATTTAGAATTTGATTAAAGACCTTTGTTTTTGACATTGTTTCGAAAATTATAAAACTTTTTTACAGATTTAAGCTCAAAATTATAATTTTTTTAATACTTAAATTACCAAACAAATATCAAATATTTTCATTTCAGAATTACATATAAAGATTCCCTCAAAAGCAGAACACCATATCCTGAACACTTGAAAACCATGACACCATTCAAAGAACCAATGAAAAAACAAAAGAAACAACCAGACACTAGCAACTGCAAGCTACTCCAAAGAGAAACTATGTTAGTAATAGATAAGAAACGCAGCGCTCTGAGCTCAATGTATTTCTGAAATGGTCATTTGATATTTGCTTAGTCTTCAAAAAAAAAATCAAGATGAACATTAATGTTCAGCTATGAAACTTTAAATGCAGATGACAAACTTTAATTTAGTTTCAAGTACAAATGTACTGTTATTCTCCAATTTGACAATCAAGATGTATTGAAAACAGTAAAATATTTAGGGAAGTTGTTAAATTAAAAAACTGAAATTTCAGTTTTATCATTTAAACGAGTGTATCACCAAAAACTGCATGAATTGTTTTGAAAATTTTAACCACCCGAAAGCACTAACAATGCAAACAAGACAATGTTTAAAAATGTTTTATAAATATCTGTTGATCATTTGATCCAAGGACCTTAAACTGTTTTACAACCTAATAAACCTCATCCTAAGTTATTTCAACTATCACCCTTTCTGCATTGATCAATTTGATAAAGAAATTAAATAAATGGGCGTTCCACTCTGGGTTAATCTCCAACCTCTTTTTTAGCTTCAAATGTTGTTGCATATATAAGTATGGAGATTTGTCACATTGGCACTCATACCACATCTTCCTATATATATCAATTTAACTATTGAAATTGATGAGCAAACCATTTTGCTGCATTTCAGAAGAAAATCTTGTTCAATGGTTAAATAGTGTTGTAATCAAATTAAATCAATCTTCTTCCACGGTTTTATCATTTAATATCCAGTTTTTAATGTATATTATAATTTGTATGCCTGAATCTTTTTTTGAGTTTTTTTCGGTCAAATTTCTAACTTGGTTGTTCACATGAAATGCTTAATAAAAATCTCTGTCATTTATGTATTCAAGCTGAATATGTTCTCAAAAAAAAAACTTTTTGGTAATTTTTAAATATGAAATGAAAATTATTCCAGAATCCACCGACAAGAATCAAATAAGTACCACTTGTATTTATATCGGCATATTTATCTCAATATTTTTAAATTATGAGAAGGTGTCCATGGCTTTAATTAATCAAATTATTATTTGGCTACAGTTATAAATTATTGGATGAAAACTTTTACAACAAAAAAAAATTGCTCGACATAATCTTCCAGAATCGTTGATGGTGAATGTTTGGGATAATCATAAATATTTTTTTTTATTACAATATCAACTAATTTCAGAAATTCAAAATCTTATTCAATTAATCTGAACCAAACCATATTTTCCCCAATTACTAAATACTTTGCAGACATATCTTAATTTTCAAGCAGTTTTTTTACCACTTCCCAAGGGTAAAATATACATGAATTTGATCTTGGCATAGTGTACCTGAATTTTACTTCACAAATTAAGAGCAAAATTGCATCATTTGTTGAAATACCATATCGTATTGATACCCTTATTTTATACAACTTGCCTCCCCTTCTAATTTAGTGAATTTTTATTTCGCTACTCAGTGGCAGAATCCAGAACTTTTCATGAGGGGGCCCCCTCTAGTCATACTACAGTGATTCCTTATATAATCAACCAAAAGGAGTATGTTCGATAAGGTCCTAAAATGGCCCCCTTTTTAGCGTAAAATTCAAATTCAGATTAATCGACCAATATTACGATAAATTACAGCTAATCCATTGACTAGCTAGGATATACACCATTTTGTTGGAAATTTTACGTTTCTGCGTTTCATTATAACGTCACAAGTTGATTTTCACGAAAAAATCAATGAAAATGGGTAAATTTCCATAGATTATTGGACAGGAAATATAGAGCGCATACGTTGACAACAAAGATCTTTTAAAATAATGTTTGTGAAGACATTTCACACGTCTTATTTGAATCTTAAGCTTGTCGACGCCTGCGCTCTATGTTTCCTGGTCCTTCATTTGGTTGCAATCTGGCTTATTTTGACAAATTTCACCAAAATCCCTTATTTTGACCTTTTTGGGATGTAAAAATTAACGTGTTAGAAGTAAACTTTCACAAAAACAGTTCTGTGTAACTTTCTTACATGTCTTAAAGGCAACTTGAAACAGTTATAGTCTTGTTACTATGAACTTTATAATTGGGGCCAAATATGGCTCTTACCGAACTTACTCCTTTACCCACAAAAGGGGGGGGCAAGGGGGGGGGGGGGCAAGGCTCCCTGGATCCACCTATGCTACTGTCATTCAAGATATCAGTGTTTTCATGTAAACCTGAATCATAATTTGTCATTTTACCTTATATTTTCTGTAAAAAACAATACATTATTATATTCTGGAACAGTTCAATTGTAAAAACTCTTAGAAGCATATCTTAATTTTCTAAAACAAGAGGCTCTCAAGAGCCTGAATCGCTCACCTGAATTTTTTTGTTTTAATCTCTCATCAATGATTATTTTGGCTTTTCAATTTATTTAAATGTTCTTTAAATCGTCCTATTCTCTTCAAAAGCCAAAAAAAAAAATCATTTTCTCCTATGTTCTATTTTAGCCATAGGAGCTATGTTTCTTGACATACAAGGAAATGAAATATAAAATTTATACTAGATACTCTGAAACTCTGAAACTCATTTAGCGTAAGTTTGGCTGAAATCGATTCAGCAGTTTCAAAGCCTTGAAAGGGGAAGATTTTTTAAAGTAAGTCAACATGATGAACAAATTGTGAAAAAAGTCTTTAAAGGGCAATAACTCCTTAAGAGGTCAATTGACCATTTTGGTCACATTGAATTATTTGTAGATCTTACTTTGCTGATCATTTTTGCTGTTTACAGTTTATCTTTATCTATAATAATATTCAAGATAATGACCAAAAACTGCAAAATTTCCTTAAAATTACCAATTAAGTGGCAGCAACCCAACCATGGTTTGTTTGATTCATCTGAAAATTTCAGGGCCGATAGATCTTGACCTAATGAACGTTTTTACCCCATGTCAGATTTGCTCTAAATGCTTTCGTTTTTGAGATATAAGCCAAAAACTGCATTTGACCCCTATGTTCTATTTTAAGTAACGGCGGCCATGTTTTTTGACGGATCAAAAATCTAAGCACACACTTTGTGCAGGATAATCTAAGGAACAATCATGCTAAGTTTCATCCAAATCCATTCATCAGTTTCAGAGGAGAAGATTTTTTAAAGTTAGCAAATATGATGAACAAATTGTGAAAAATTGTCATTAAAGGACAATAACCCCTTAAGGGGTCAATTGACAATTTTGGTCATAATAACTTATTTGTAGATCTTACTTTGCTGATCATTTTTGCTGTTTACAGTTTATCTTTATCTATAATAATATTCAAGATGACCAAAAACTGCAAAATTTCGTTAAAAATACCAATTAAGTGGCAGCAACAATGGCTTGTTTGATTCATCTGAAAATTTCAGGGCTGATAGATCTTGACCTAATGAACATTTTAACCCAATGTCAGATTTGCTCTAAATGCTTTCGTTTTTGAGATATAAGCCAAAAACTGCATTTGACCCCTATGTTCTATTTTAAGTAACGGCGGCCATGTTTTTTAACGGATCAAAAATCGAAGTGCACACTTTGTGCAGAATACTCTAAGGAACAATCATGCTAAGTTTCATGCTAAGTTTCATTCAAATCCATTCAGTAGTTTCAGAGAAGATGTTTGAAAAATTGTTAACGACGACGACGTCGACGTCGACGACGACGACGACGACGACGGACACCAAGTGATAAGAAAAGCTCACATGGCCTTTTAGGCCAGGTGAGCTAAAAAAATATAGAAATTTTTTATTTGTAATCTTTTATTTAACACATTTATTAATTTGGTTATGCATGAAAAAGGTTTGAACATTTATTTTCATATTCGTTGATTAAAGTAAATTAACATTTCCAATAAAAAAAAAATTATTCAAGAAATTATTTACTAATTATTTTTGATAGTCCAATGGAATTTTCAAAAAATTTCAATATGTAAAACACATAAAAATTTCATGTTGCATTTTGACAATTTTTGATAGAATAAATGCAGCACAGAATGAAAAAAAAACATTTTACTTACACAAGTAGTAGATAAGTTAACATATCAAATACTTGCTAACATTCTGTGGTGTCTGAGATCACCCTTTTTTTTGTTTTGGTTGGTGCTTGGTGTCAGATCATTCCTGGTCTTTGGTAAGGTTGTTGTGCCTGAAAGCATCCCTGATCTTTGGAAAGGTTGGTGCATGGTGTCTGAGATCATCCCTGGCTATTTAGTTTAGTTGGTTGCATGGTGCCTGAAAACCTCTTAGGTCTTTGGTTGGGTTGGTGCTTTTTGCCCTAGTTCATGTCTGTTCTTTGTTTTGGTTGGTGCTCAGTGCTGGAGATCATCCCTGGTCTTTGGTTGAATTGGTGCTTGAGAATCTTTCAGGTCCTTGAATGGGTTGTTGCTGTATAATATTTTGTTGTCAGTGTAGACAATTTTCCGTCACTTTTTTTGGTTATGTGTTGTCTTTTTTCACCACATGGTTTGAGATTGTACCTCTTGTTGATCAAAATATCTGACTGTTTTGTTTGAATTCTGAGGATAGTAGTAAAAATACTATTAGAGATATTCTATTCCCAGATGTTCCAGGACATGGATACCTTCATGATTACACTGTGTGTGCTGCTTCCTTGAAAAAAGGTGAAACAAGATGTCTCATGTTAAATTTTGTGAGGTAGGATATTTCTCGTGTTCCAGGGTGTTCTCAAATTACACCAGTTAATACTTCTGATTGATTTGTTCTGTGGTTTTACCTCATTGACAAAAATACACAGAGACAAAAATAATAAATACTGCATACCTATACATCTTCGTAAGAACTCTGAAATAGATATGAAAAAGAAAGATTAGTTATTTGCACTTCCATAAAAGAAATCTACATGCCACTCTTCTTCTGTCACAACATAGCCAAACTCTAGGGTGTATGACTGAGGTTGCATCTACAACAAAAACAAATTTGTAAATTATTAGTGTTTGAGAATGTTGGTGTCACTTCCATCAAATGAGTCCATGACTGAAACATCCTCTCGGCTGCATCTGCAAAAACAAATCTGTAGTGTCGTGGAGAACGTTGTTGTCACTTTCATCAAACGGGCCCTTTAACAAGCTCATGGTAGAGTGATCTTGTTACTATTGTATAGTGCTGCGGAAACTCTGCGCTACCCTCCCTGGCCTAGTACAACGGAGTCTATCCAACGTCTATGACTGTAACATCCCACTGCTGCAATCTGCGAAAAACAAAATAATAGAATTAATAATCTGTTGTTGAACTCTGAAATGAAATAAAAATACATATACAACATTAAACTTTATTTTATTTTCTTTGAGGTAAATTTCAAAAATTAAATACATATTTTTTTAATTTAACTTTGGTATCTTCCTTTTTTTTATGTAGCTCTTGTTGACCATTATACCAGACTGTTTTAACTATTAGAGGTATTGTATTTCTAGAAGTTCAAGGACATGCATACATTCTTGACTACACTGTGTGCTGCTTCAATGAAAAAAGGTGAAAATAAGATGTCGTGTTAAATTTTTATGAGGTAGGATATTTTTTGTGTTCCAGAGTGTTCTCTCTCAAATTACACTAGTCAAACTTATTACTTCTGATCAATGTACTGTTCTTTGGGTTTTAACTCGTTGACAAAAATACACCAAAAGACAAAAAATAATAAATATTTTATACCTATGCATCTTTGTAAGAACTCTGAAATGGATATAAGAAGAAAGATTAGTAATTTGTCACTTCCATAAAAATGGACATACAGAAGTCTATATGCCACTCTTCTTCTGTCACAACATAGCCAAACTCTAGGGTGTATGACTGAGGTTGCATCTACAACAAAAACAAATTTGTAAATTATTAGTGTTTGAGAATGTTGGTGCCACTTCCATCAAATGAGTCCATGACTGAAACATCCTCTCGGCTGCATCTGCAAAAACAAATCTGTAGTGTTGTGGAGAACGTTGGTGTCACTTTCATCAAACGGGCGCTTTAACAAGCTCATGGTAGAGTGATCTTGCTACTATTGTATAGTGCTGCGGAAACTCTGCGCTACCCTCCCTGGCCTAGTACAACGGAGTCTATCCAACGTCTATGACTGTAACATCCCACTGCTGCAATCTGCAAAAATCAAAATTATAGAATTAATAATCTGTTGTTGAACTCTGAAATGAAATATAAATACATATACAACATTACACATATAAGAATAAAATCAATTAAACTTTATTTTCTTTCTTTTGAAGTAAATTTCAAAATTAAATATTTCTTTTTTAATTTAACTTTTACTTTATTTTCCCACAAAATTTAGCTTTGTAAATGTTGTAAAAATACACAAATTATTAGTCTGTTTCTTTTGTTACCTTTTCTGAAGTTGGACACAGACTTCTTTTTAATGAGTTTTACGGTGCAAATTGCTGTGTTTGTTTTTTCTACATTGGCTCATAGAGGTATAAGTGTGGGTTGAGATCTCTCAAAACATGTTTAACCCACTGCATTTTTGCACCTGTCCCTTGTTAGAAGCCTCTGGACCTTGTTAGTCTCGTAGGTTTTTTAATTTCAGTTCATTTTAATATATGTTTGAGTTTAGTATGACATCCACTTTCACTGACCTAGTGAACATTTTTGTGTAGGGGTCAGCTGAAGCCTGCCTCCAGATGCTGGATTTTCTTGCTGAGTTGAAGAGTCATTAGTTGATTCGGCTGTTTTTTGCTCTTTGGTTGGGTTGTTGTCTCAGACATAATTCTTTTGTATAAGATTTGTACTTTGCAAATAATTGCACTCAAGTGAGTAAAAAATAGAAGCAAAAACATTTGAGTTTTACCACTGAAATAATATTTTTTGTTGGCAAAACCGTTTTATTTTGAAATTCTGTTCTTTTTATTATCTGACCAAGCTGAGCAACCATCTACTACAATGGTTCTTATTAAATGTTGTATGCATACAGACCAAAATGAGGTTGAATTGTGGTTTTGGAAAAAAAAATGAAATCAGCAATGCTTTTCAGATCATTTTTACCAATTTAACTATAAAAATGACTGTTAATAATTACAAGTCATTTCTTCATTATTCCACTTTTATTAATATTTATAAAAAAAACAAAGTGCTGTTATTGTTTATCTAAATCATTGCAAATGCCTCTTTAAGTGATAAATTATCTAAATGTATTTTTTTTTAAGCAGAAGGTGGCTAAAATACACAAGATAATGATAATTAAGTAATTTTTATAACAATTTGAAGCTCCTACCTAAGCTTAGGAATTTGATGGTTTCTTTAATGTTTTTTGAGTGAAAGTGACAAGCTCCAGGGGAGGATCCAGCCATTTTAAAAAGGGGGGTTCCCAACCCAGAGTAAAGGGGGGAGGGGTGGGGGAGTCAAACTATATGCTCCCATTCAAATGCATTGATAGGCCCCAAAAAAGGGGGGTTCCCAACCCAGATTAAAAGGGGGGGTCCAACTATATGCTCCCATTCAAATGCATTGATGGGCCAAAAAGGGGGGTTCCAAATTCCAGACCCCCCCCACCCCTGGATTCACCACTGAGCTCATTGTGTAAAAGGCATATTCTATTGTGCAAACCATAAGCCTTGCTATCAACAATAAATTTGGTGAAAACTTTATCAAAAATGAAAGTCAAATCTTCTTATCACTAAAAAAAGGTTATATTGCCTTTTGTTCAAACTCATTAACACTCTGACGAAACTAAAAAAAAAAATCAGTCAAAGTCAATCAAATGTTTAGCATTGACAATGCATATAACATTTCAATGGAACTAACGTACATAAGGTTCTTTGTGACTCAAGAGGTGAAAGCCCATAAAACTACTAACAATGACGAAATGCTTTCCATGTCTCCAACAAAGTTGTCACTAGTACCATTCAACTTCAATCAACATTGTGTTTGTCTTAGTCAAAGTCAAAGTGCAGTGCTAGTGAAATTGTCTCAACAGAGTAGAAATGAGTAAAAAATGTTTTTGAAGATACTTGAACATTTATAAAATTATATTTATTTCAAGATGTAGGACACACGTTTGGACATTTTAGTGTGCTGATTAGGGTCTCCATGCTGTGGTATTTTGTTAGAAGAATGGCATCCTACATCTTAGTCTTGGAATTTATTTTGAAAAATGAAGAAAAAAATCTTTTGTTGATTGTAAGCATGGCAAAAGGCAAAACAATTTCTGTATTTCTTTTATCTTAGTTATCAATTATATATGTGAGGGGGATAGGACCTATATTGGGACTCAGCTCAGGAATCTGGTATTTTAAAGCACAGGATTTAGGGATTGACCCCTTCAGGATAAAGTTTTTTTTTTTTTTAATTTCTTGATGTCAGGATCTAAATTTATTTAAATTTCGGGAGCTCAGGATTTTGTGTTTTTAAGCCCGGGATTTCGGGATCAGGACCCCTCTTTAAGTTTTCAGAATTATTCCATGTGGTCAGAGTTATCTCCCATTGATCAAACAACTCCATATTTACTTACATTGTTAAATTTTGAAAAATGACCAGAGCAACTGAATTAATTCTAAAGACCATTCAGGTAGTGGCCATTTTCCTCAATGATAAGAGTGACATTTTTCTCTTGTTGGGGAGTCAAGATTTCCATTATTTTTTTAAACCATAAATTGGCTTATTTAAAATTTGAAACCCCTCAATTTGAAAAGTTTTCTGTATGAAATTTTGTCGTTAAATGGTTAGGCATTGCACAAAACAGGCTCAAGCTTTATTTAAAAAAAAATTTCACCCTGCAACATGCTCATGTGCTTAGGTCAGATATTTGTGTGTACGTAAGTTATTTGTCAGTCTGTTCATTTTATTCACAAATATTTTAGACTTTGGATGATTTACAAGTTCACGTATTGTATAAACATCAGACTATAGTTGAAACCTCTAGATGGTTTTGGTTATTTATTTTCCTTTGGTCACTGTCTTGTTGGTGTATACCCTTGATCCCCCATTTTCCATAATGATGCTTAATATTTAACCAACAATAAGAATACTCACCAAGTATAACTTAAGATGAGGTTCTTACCATACTCTTTGGTAACCCGAAATATACTTAATACATTGCTTACTCTTCAAGGTCATACGGTTCTTCTTTCTGCTCAGTTGTTTGGTCCCTACAAAATATCATTTTATTTTAATATATGAAAGGATTGAAACTCAAAACTGTATTGTTCATCCTTTTTTAATAAAATGTTTATTCAGTCACATGTTTTCCTTGGTACATCTCCTTTTATCAATGCCATATTTCACCTCATTTCTAATATATTTATTTCAAGAAAGATAAAATTAAACACCACTATTATCCTATAAAACAAACCTCAAAATTTTAACCAATACATACCTGAGTAATCATTTCCAATGCTGTAAAGCTTCATCATAAACTGATTGATGAAATGCAGCTGGCTGATTTTCTAATCATTGTAATGTTGACTATAGTCTGATTCTCTAATCATTGTAATGTTGACTCTAGTCTGATTTTCTAATCATTGTAATGTTCACTGTAGTCTGATTCTCTAACCATTGGTATGTTGACTATACAGTCTAGGTGTCTGTAAGTCTTCACATTTCTCTGGTTCAACAATTCATCAAAATAAGACTGTTGCATTTTGTGAATAATAGTCTTGTAAATTCTCTGAAAAACCAAATGTAATTAACTTTTATATAAAAAATGTATTCAGAAGGTATTGCCAACAAATTCAGTTGGTACACTGTCAGTCTCCTAGACATATACATGAATGTGTCCCCTATTCCTGTTGTTGTAGGTAGATACTATTTGGAAGCAATACCTGGTCAAGTTACATGGATCTTTCAACTTGAAATGCATGATATATTTGCCACAGGGGGTTATGCATCCACAATCAATCATGAATTTTACCATGGTTACAGAACTTATAGTAACAGTTCGATGATGTTTATACAAGAGTAAAAGCTTGAAAACATAACAACTCTAATAAATCAATAAACTTAAAGAAATGGGGTAAAGTCATCATATTGTAATTTCACATGCAACATGAAAAATTAGTGAAATCATTCAATTCTCCAAAAGTAATTTTCTGGAACTTTTAAAATCTAAAATCCAACACAGATCACATTGAATCAATTAATTGCCTTAAAATTCTTTCAAACATATTTCATTTCCCCATATATTCTAATGAAACAAGAATGTGTCCATAGTACACGGATGCCCCACTCACACTATAATTTTCCATGTTCAGTGGACCGTGTAATTGGGGTCAAAACTTTAATTTGAAATTAAAATTAATAAGATCATATCATAGGGAACATGTGTACTAAGTTTCAAGTAGATGTGACTTTATAACTTCATCAAAAACTACCTTGACCAAAAACTTTAACCTGAACTTTGCACTTTCATTTTCTATGTTCAGTGGACCATGAAATTGGGATCAAAACTATAATTTGGCATTAAAATTAGAAAGATCATATCATAGGGAACATATGTACTAAGTTTCAAGTAGATGTGACTCAGTTTAACTTCATCAAAAACTACCTTGACCAAAAACTTTAACCTGAACTTTGCACTTTCATTTTCTATGTTCAGTGGACCATCGTAGGTGGGGCATAAAAATACCTAGGTCTTTGTCCAAGTAAAAATCAATTTAAACTGATTTGGCTTCTAATTCTAACCTATTGATCACACGACCAAATATCGGTTCAAATTCTAACCTTTTGATCACATGACCATATAGGTGTTACCAGAGACATATAATGTATTATATGTCTCTGGTGTTACACAACAATCTACTCATTTCACACTTTAGTAACTGGCTGTGCAGAAAAATATCTACTGACAAAGGACATACTGCAAATAAATTATGTAACTGAACTTTACTCAGATCAATAACAAAAACGTGAAAAAAGTGTTAAAACAATTGAGATTAAACCATGTATACATAATATTTATTACCACCAAAACGGCTGTAAGTAAATCGAGGATCAAGGACAATATAATGGAGAATCAAGTCTTCTACTTTTTGAATTATGGCTTTATCATCTTTATAAAATACAAATAGACTGCATCTACTATAAACTTGAAAACTGTAAACTTGAAATATAATTCCATGTATCAGTAAAATACGAAAAAGTAAAATAAATATTTTCAAATCTTTGCTATCGATAGTCGAGCAAAAATATGCCATCTGCATTTTCAGTTGGTGCAACCTTTTCAAACATCACGATACTTGCTACAGCATCGACTCAGGCACTTGTTTTGTAGTAACCAGTGCATGCTCTAGTTTAATTTTTTTTTATTTATTCCGATGTCAATGAACACGATTGATTGTTGGTTACTTGGTGTCCAGTGGCAAATATTTCATGCATATTCAGGACGATCAATGAACACGATCCAACTTATTAAATTTCATCAGATAGTCTTCTATATCATATCGAAAAAGATTTCACAAGTCGTGTTTTGATCCATATTTTTAATAATGAAAATAATCTGGGAAAATACCAAGGGGTTAATATCTACCTTGAGTATGTGTGGTTTCACGAGCAGTTCAAATCAAATCTTTTGCTTCTGTAAACTGCATGTGTCCATCTTGTTCGTTTGAAGACAAAGTGCTATTTGAAACACTTCGGCGGGAAGTTTTCCACTGGTCAACAATGAAGGGTCTAAAAACTACAAACCAATGAAAACTCACAAAATAAGACACACCCTCGGTATTAAAACTGCTCACAAAATTTATTTGACAACAGCTAGCCTTTTTTAACAATAAAATTTAGATCTCAAATCGAGCATAAAAAGGTGTGATAATACATTTGATATAAAAATGACTTGTAAAGATCTTTTTTATCCTAAAGACTCATGAAATTAAGAGACCGTGGCATTTTATACATAAACAGTTACAAATAATAAATAAGAAACAACACGAACTCCATTAAAAAAGTTACAATTAAATATGTATCATAATCTAGTTGTTCTTTATCACTTAGATCACATTTTTTCCCCAGATCCATCAATAGAACAAACACTACCAGCTTCAATTGGCAACTTGTGACTTCCACATCTAAATTTATTAATGTGATAATGTGATAATCTTTATTGCAAAAAACATGAAACCCTGACGGGTTAAAATGCAAACATAGTACAATGTATACACAAGTGACAAGACACATAACTATACATGATAAATGTTTTTAAAAAGTGAAGTTGATATTAATAACATATATCTATATATAGATGTATATAATAATTGACCAATGTGGACCTTATTTTCGCAATTCCATAGATTGCTTTATATAGTCTACAACACTAGACAAAATATCTTTATTGGGATCTAGAATAGTTTTAAGTTTAGAGTTTGAGTCAAGCTGGTTAAAATTAGGATAATGGGTTTTAATTGCATTTATAAGGGAATGTCTTACATTACTGTTAATTTGGCAATGAAGGAAAAAGTGTTCCTCATCATCTAAAATTTTACAAACTTTGCACAGCCTGTGTTCTCTTTGAATTTTTTTATAACGTCCTAATTCAATTTCCAAATTATGATCACTTACACGTAATTTTGTTAAAAGCTGACGACTATTAAAATTGTTTAGATTGTGCAGGTAGTCCTCAAATTTAATTTCATTTTTAAGTTTACTATAAAGATAAATTTTTGAACTGTTATCAATATTTGAAAGTTTTTATAGTATACATCATTTCAGGTGGGGAAACAGAGAGATATTTCTCAAAACCAAATTCTGTCTTACAATTCTATAATTAATACACTTAGGTGAGTTAAATATTTGTGCTTTCCAATTTTCAATAAATTTTTCATGAAGAAACTGTTTAACTTGTCTTGACAGAATAACATTTCTTTCCATAGTTTGGTTATTCCTACAATGATTATAACCACATTCAAGTAAAATTTCGTTGATACATGGTAACCATTTAGAGTGATACACATCATCTTCGTCAAGTCTATATAACATATCATATCGTGCGTGATATTTTCTTTTTTTTTACCATTTAAAATAAGTTGCAAAAAGACAACCATTCTGGCTTTAATACAAATAGGCATAGGTTCTCTACCAAGCTCTCCATAAACAATACAATTTGGAGTACATTTTTTCATCTTCAAAATATACTTGCAAAATTCTATTGCAAAGATTAAATAATTTCATTGTTTTCGTAACCCCACACTTGAGCATCATACAACAATATAGGTGCAACCATTGCATCAAATATTTGTAACAAAATATCAACTGGTAAACAAAGCCTTCTCGCTTTACACAATGCATAGAGCATGGCCTTCCTAGCCTGTTAGACTAGCCGAGCTTTATTTTTTGAAAGTGTACCTTTTCTTAAAAAAGACTGTTCCCAGATATTGAAAATCTTCTATAACAACTATTTATTCATTATTATATAAAAACTGAGTATTCTCACACTGCCTATTTTTGAAAGTAGAATAACATTGGTCTTAGTTACATTGACTTTAAGTTTCCAGGTCTCACAATATAAAAACATCACATTTAGACTTTAGTGCAGATTGCAATTCAGTTGCCAGATTCTGCAAAAATAACAGTATCATCAGCATATATACTAGTAAACAAAAGAAACGATACACGACTTTAGAAAAAAATTTATCAAAGAGTATTAAAATTTTAACAAAATGAGTTACACTATTTCCAAAGGCTTTCATTTGCAATGTATGCAATTGTGATAATGAAAATCAAAACCTTTCGGAGAGTACCTTAATTCCATGTAAACGATCATAGGGTGCAAATTATTTTTGTGGAAAGTTTGACACAAAATCGTCACACAATTTTCTAAGTACCAAATAGAATTATCAAATTCGTTTAAAAAATATTCATAACGCTAATCAAGTTAATATGTTCATGTTGTAACTAATTATATATAATGGGTTGAATTGAAAAAAAATGGGTAAAAAATGTGTTTATGAAATCTCAAAAATGCAAAAAAAATCAATTGTTTTCGTCTCAAATCAATGTTTTAGATATGAAAACAACACACTGTAACTTTAGAACCTTTCGGATTAGTTTTAAGATTGTTAACGTTCTTTTTAATTTCACTTTACACATACAGTCAATGGTAAATCAATTGATAATGTTTACATTTTAACGATTTCTTGTTGGGCAGAACTTTGCTTTACAAATAAACAAAGAAACTGTACGATTTTTAAAAAAGAATTAATGTCAAACATTGTCTTTATTGTCATTGAAAGGTTGACATCATTAGTTAGAACTTCTGTTTTTAAAATTGTTGTTTTATGTAAATTTTGTCAAAAAACTTGAATTTCGCAAAATGACGTCACGAAAGCCCCAAAAAATCTTTTTTTTTAAACGGATTTATATTTTCATGGTCATTTAATATCACTACCTTCAATATTGGTCCTATAAACGAGAAACTTCATCTTTAATTTGAAAAAAAGTCTTGTATCGTTTCTTGTGTTGACTAGTATAGTAACACATACAATTTAACCTTCAATATCATCATTATCAAACAGCAAGTGAGAAATAGTACATACATCATTAAGACCATCATAGGCATCTGATAAGAACTATGTCAGATCATTAAGAAAAAATGAAAATATTAAATGAGAGAGGTTTTCTCCTGGTCTGACTCCTACATTTGGAGCAAAATATTCAGAGAAATTATTACCTTCTCTTATACATGATTTTGCATTTTCATACAGATTCTGTACAGCAATAAGCATTTTACCATCAATATCATTTCGTAACTTGCCATAGTTAACTATGGCAAAAATTGTTACGAAATGGTATTGATGATAAAATGCTTATTGCTGTACAGAATCTACTAACCAAGTCCGTCCGTCCGTCAGTCCTGTTTCTTGTCATCGCAACTCCTCTCAAACCGCTCAACAGAATTTCACGAAACCTTTTCAGATAATAAGGACATACTATGTAGTTGTGCATATCGACGGGAAATTGCGATTCAATTTTTTTTCTAGGAGTTATGCCCCTTTGAACTTATTTACTTTAACGTACTACTGCAACAGTTTGTCATCGCAACTCCTCTAAAACCACACAACAGAATTTCACGAAACCTTTTCAGTTAATAAGGACATACTATGTAGTTGTGCATATCAACGGGAAATTGCGATTCAATTTTTTTTCCAGGAGTTATACGCCCCTTTGAACTTATTTACTTTAACGTACTACTGCAACAGTTTGTCATCGCAACTCCTCTAAAACCACACAACAGAATTTCACGAAACCTTTTCAGTTAATAAGGACATACTATGTAGTTGTGCATATCAACGGGAAATTGCGATTCAATTTTTTTTCTAGGAGTAACGCCCCTTTGAACTTATTTACTTTAGTGTACTACTGCAACAGTTTGTCATCGCAACTCCTCTCAAACCACACAACAGAATTTCACGAAACCTTTTCAGATAATAAGGACATACTATGTAGTTGTGCATATCAACGGGAAATTGCGATTCATTTTTTTTTCCCAGGAGTTATACGCCCCTTTGAACTCATTTACTTTAATGTACTACTGCAACAGTTTGTCATCGCAACTCCTCTCAAACCACACAACAGAATTTCACGAAACCTTTTCAGTTAATAAGGACATACTATGTAGTTGTGCATATCGACGGGAAATTGCGATTCAATTTTTTTTTCTAGGTGTTACGCCCCTTTGAACTTATTTACTTTAGTGTACTACTGCAACAGTTTGTCATCGCAACTCCTCTCAAACCACACAACAGAATTTCACGAAACCTTTTCAGATAATAAGGACATACTATGTAGTTGTGCATATCAACGGGAAATTGCGATTCAATTTTTTTTTCCAGGAGTTATACGCCCCTTTGAACTTATTTACTTTAATGTACTACTGCAACAGTTTGTCATCGCAACTCCTCTCAAACCACACAACAGAATTTCACGAAACCTTTTCAGTCAATAAGGACATACTATGTAGTTGTGCATATTGAAGGAAAATTGCGATTCAATTTTTTTTCTAGGAGTTACGCCCCTTTGAACTTATTTACTTTAGTGAATTACTGCAACAGTTTGTCATCGCAACTCCTCTGAAACTACTCAACAGAATTTCATGAAACCTTTTCAGATAATAAGGACATACTATGTAGATGTGCATATCGACAAGACATTTTTATTCATTTTTTTTTCTAGGAGTTATGCCCCTTTGAACTTATTTGCTTCAATGTACTTCTGCAACAGTTTGTCATCTCAACTCCTCTGAAACCACACAACAGAATTTCATGAAATTTGTAGATAATAAGGACATACTATGCATGTAGATGTGCATATCGACAGGAAATTATTATTCAATATTTTTTCTTATACAATTTTTTTCCTTACACTTATTTAATTTCTCCAATGACAATGTGGGGACGTGGGGTATGTGAGCGTGCTCACTAAGGTTCTTTTATTGATTTAGGGATATACGGCTGGCGGGCATGTGTGTTCAATTACATGAAAAGCCTTGGAAGAAATATTTTCAAATTTAGATAAGTTGTTTCCTGTGACTAAATGAAGGCCAATTGCAATTTTCATGATTTCAGATATCTTCTTGTTGAGTTAACATCCTTTTTAATATCCAAAAGTGGTACTTGTACTTCTAATGTGCTTCAGTTATTTCTCTATGAACAGAAATTGTTAATTATATACTGGTATAAAAACTTTGATTACACTAAGTGTGTTTATACGACTGCAAAATATTTTTTGGGATCGTATAATGGTATGATGTCATCGTCTGCGTCGTCATAGGAAGACACATTTAGTTTCCGAACAATTATTTGAGTTTAAGTGAATGGATCTCTATGAATTTTTTAAGAAGGTTTATTACCGCAAAAGGAAGGTTGGGATGATTTTGGGGATGATGGTCCCAACCGTTTTGAAATAAGGGGCCCAAAAAAAGCACTTTCTAGTTTCAGGATAATAACTTGTGTATAAGTATATGGTTGTCGCTTTGACGTATTCACCATTTCCTTTCTCAATTTTATGATTACTCTGAAATTGTACCAAATTTTTTGATACTACAAGAAGAAGGTTGAGATTCATTTTGGGGGGTTATTGTGCCAACAGTTTAGGAAAAAAGGGACAAAAAACATGCATTTTGGTAGTTTCCAGACAATAAGTTGTGTGTGAGTGTATGGATCTCTCTAAAATAGTAAAACAAGGTTCCATACTACAAAGGAAAGGCTGGGATTGCATTTGGGGGTAATTGCTCCAAGAAGGGATTCAAGAAGTAAGGGGGATTTTTTTTCCAATTATTGAAAAAAAAAGTTTCAAGAAGAAAAATTAAACCTTCAGTTGCACAATAGATTTGTAAAATCTTAAATCACATTTATTTTGTGTCAGAAATTTGATCACAATCCTAATTCAGACAGAATCAAGCTTGAATTTTGACCATATTTGCCCCAACTTTTCAGGTTTCAAACACTGCGGTCGTATCAGGCTGCTCTTGGTGAAGCATTTCAGTAAATGGCTTATCACACTATTGGAGTGACAGATTTATTTCTAAATTTTCTGTGTCTGAAATGCTGGTGATTATAATCTATATAGGACTGTATAAATATAATAAGAAATTAAGAGGGAAGAAAGATACCAGAGGGATAGTCAAATTCATAAATCAAAAATAAACTGACAACGCCACGGCTAAAAATGAAAAAGACAAACAATAGTACACATGACACAACATAGACAACAAAAGAATAGAACAGAACAGAACAGAACATATTTTATTTCCAATTAAGGGCCCACAAGGGGCATACAGAGCATACATGAATAAGGAAAAAGAATATTAATTTGATAGATACATAGATACAAACATTATTTTACATACAGTAACAATACAATTACTAACTCATATTCACTTTAATAAATTTACCAACAGCATTAAGGACCTGATTGTCTTCACAGTTTAATAAATAAATAAATTTATGCTGATTATCCAGTATAGAAAAATTTGGAATTCTTTGGCAAACAAAGTCAAAGAGAGCATCTCTATCTGATTTAAAATTTTCACAGTTAGTTAAAAAATGGATTTCATCTTCAACACAGCCAGAGGAGCATTTTTTGCAAATTCTTTCATTTCGTGGAATATTTGAAAAACGTCCAACTTCAATTTGAAGCTTATGAGCAGAAATACGTAATTTGCATATAGATCTTCTTAAATCAAAGTCCTTAATTAAAGAAAAATAAGTAACACGAACCCCACCAAAAACTAGGGATGATCTCAGGTGCCAGTCTGGAAGGGTAACTGTTATGTTTTAAACATTTTGAAGATAATTACAGATAAGTTTTATAGATTTGTTATATTTCCTATTTTGCGAATTCGGAATTTCAAAATATATCTATAACATCTCACCAATCTGTCACCGGGGAAATAAGGGTGACTTTTAGGGTCGTGCAACAAGAGCCTGACTGAATGGCCTCTTGTTACTGAAACTGTATGATGCACCTGATCACACAACGAACGATTGCTCTGAATAGCAATGAAAACTCTGAATACTAAAACTCTGGTGAAACTAACTACTGAGACTCTGGAACTAGCGATGAATAAACCAATAATTCAGCATGGAATACTATTACTTTTATTACAGATGGACTGTGTTCAGTGTAAAGTCCTGAGTCCGAATCTTCCTTATAGAAATTATAAACAAGTATTTATACAATTGAATTAACAAGTATAGACATAACAAATAACAGTTAATTTGAGTGATATTGTTCACTGACAAAGATTAAACTATTTTAGACCTTGAAGAATAGATATTAAATGATAATATGATTATGAAAATTAAGAACATACATTATGAATAAGGTAAAATGTCACTAATTAGCTAACCGATTGAAACATGTCACTCAATGTCCAAACTGAGAATTAAATGCATATTAAAGAATGTTGATTTTAAGTCCTGGATACGAAATGTAAATAGAAATGAAATTATAAAAAATAATGAATAATAAAACACAGATAATTAATGTCTAAAATATCAAAATTGAGAATTAAATATTAAAGTCCTAAATATTAAACGAAGCTGCTTTTTCCACTGTCACATATGCCTCTCCTCCCAATTAAGTCCGTCCTCGGACTTAGCACTATCTGAATCGGCCTCCTCTGCGGTTGTTATAGTGTCTGTTGTTGTTATTGGGACGCTGTTGGTTTTGACGGGATACAAGATGGAGTTCGTGGTTAAGGTCCTGAAGTTGAAAAGTCAATTGAGAAATCGAGTCAGCTTGAAAATTTACCTTTGAACATAGGTCTGCTTTTTCTTTTTCTAATGCTTGTTTTTCATTTTTCAATGATTGGATTTCATCCGTAAATTCGGTCGAACGCATATAGTAAAGATCTTGCACCATTTTAACAGTCCCGTCTTTTTCGATTACTTGGTCCTTTAATTCTTGAATTTGATCCACATATTCCTGTACGTTTATGCGCGAAGCACTTTCTTCTTTCTGTTGACGCAGGTTATCAAGTTCTTGCTTGAACTGGTCTCTTTCTGATACGATGATTTGCTTATTCTTTAATTGAATTTTGAGTGCCTCGATGCACTTTTGTTGTTCTAGATTTGTATTCCTTTCCTTGATAATTTTCTGTTTCACACTTTTTAATTCTGTTTTGAGCACATTTGAAATATCCAAATATTGAATGAACGGTGAATTACGCATACCAGAGAATGGTAAAGCACGGATAATATTTTTACACTGAATATAGCTGTTTATCCTAGCTGTATCGCGCTCTTTCTGTTTTCTGGATTTCACACTAACTGATTTACTTTGGCTTGTCACATAAAGTTAAAATAGATTTTGACACACAAACATTATGTTTTAAAGACACTGAACAAGAAATCTGCACTTTTAAAGCTAATACTGGACTTGCAAGGTCATTGTTGACTGTAACTATACCCCCACAACATGAGACTAACATTAGCATACAAATTTCAAAACGAAATTCAGGGGATATAGTTCTTTTAGAACCAAATGATGAAATACAGGGTTTAAATCTGATGAGTGCAAAGTGTTTGGTTAAAATTAATAATGGAAAAGCATTCATTAGAGTTTTGAACCCTACTAAGAAATCAGTTTCAATTCCTGCAAGTAAAGTTTTAGCAACTGTGTCAGACATTGAAATAGAGTCAATACAAGAGTTAAATGACGCACCTACAAATGATGCTAACATACATGCAATAGATACAGAAAATAACAAAACAAAAACACGCATTGATTTTGATTTAAAGAATTCTGACTTAACACAAGAGCAAAAACAAAAGCTTTTTACATTTTTGAATGGTAATAGAGATGTTTTCGCAACAAGTCTTTCAGAGTTAGGTCATTCAAAAATATACAAGCACAAAATAGAGACATACAGAGACGCAAAACCAGTTAAAAGACCATTCTACCACCAGTCTCCGCCTGTTGAAAAGGAAATTAGCAGACATGTCGAAGAGATGGAACGACACAAGCTGATAAAGCCATCAAATAGTGAGTACCATTCTCCCGTGGTTCTTGTGAAAAAGAAACAGTCAGGGCAATGGAGATTTTGTTGTGATTATCGGTTGCTGAACAAGCAAACGGTTCCTATGTCATTTCCATTGCCTAGGCTTGAATGTGTCTTTGATACATTAGGAGAATCACAAGCAAATATATTCTCATCACTTGATCTTTATAGTGGCTTCCATCAAATTGAGATGGACGAGGAAACAAGGCACAAATCTGCATTTATTACAAGAAATGGTGTTTATGAATGGCTTCGTTTACCTTTCGGTCTCAGAAACTCTCCTGTCAGTTTTCAGATGATCATGACTCAAGTGCTCAGAGGGTTAAATTGGAAATTTGTTTTGGTCTATGTCGATGACATTCTCATCTTTAGTAAAACTTTTGAGGAACATCTTAGGCATCTAGAACAAGTATTTAACAGACTCCGAGACGCAAATCTTACATTGAAACCAACTAAATGTGAGTTTGCAGTCAAAGAAGTCAAATACTTAGGTCACATCCTATCAAAACACGGAGTTCAGGTGGATCCATCTAAAACGGATGCTGTTAGTTCATTTCCGGTCCCTAAAAATCAAAAACAGGTTAAGTCGTTTCTGGGCATGTGTAGTTACTATCGAAAGTTCGTTGATTCTTTTGCTAATATTGCTTCTCCTTTGAATGCTTTATTGAGAAAGGATTCTGAAAAAAAATTTCATTGGACTTTGTTATGTCAAGAAGCTTTTGACAAGCTCAAAAAGGCTTTATTATCAGCACCGATCTTGGCATATCCTGATATGAACAAACCTTTTATGCTGACTTGTGATGCTAGTAATACGGCAATTGGGTTTGTTCTAGGTCAATTAGATAGTCAAGGTCGTGAGCATGTCATAGCTTATGGAGGTAGAAGTTTGTCTAGGGCAGAACGAATCTGGTGCACCACAGAACAAGAATGTTTAGCTGTTCTAGAGGGTGTCAAACAATTTCGTGCTTATTTGACTCGTCGGTTTAGAATTTACACAGATCACAAGGCTCTTAAATATTTGATGGATCAAACGGTTGCAGTCGGTAAATTAGGTCGTTGGGCTCTTAAATTACAAGACTTCAACTTTGATATCGTTCACAAACCAGGTAAAAACAATGAGGTGGCAGATGCTCTCAGCAGACGCACATATACTGAAGTGGTTGATGAACATAAAACATCGCCAGTGAAAGTGTTTGTTGCAAATGCAAATGAGTTTCTGTTAGATACAATTGAGGTTAATGCTTGTGAGACAGATCTAGAGGTAGACAACAAAGGAGACGAGGACTTGGAGAGTGTAGAGCTCGAATTATTTTATGGAGACTATACACTTCTTGCTCCTCTAGATCCTGAAGTCGTCAATAGTGAGTTATTGGACATTCCTGCTGTAGGTCAGCTACAACAAGTTGACCCAGATTTTCAGGATATGTTTAATTACTTGCAAAATGACGTTTTACCTCAAAGTGAAAAGGTTCGACAAAAAGTTCTCGCAGAATCTCAAGATTACTCGGTTTGTGATGGTGTTTTGTATAAATGGTTTCAAAAGAGGTTTAAAACGAGTCCAGATGAAAAGTACATTAAACAACTATGTCTTCCATTAGCTCTCAGACGTCATGCTTTGATAGCTTATCATGACTTGAATTATGGTGGTGCGCACTTAGGATTGGACAGGGTTTTGGCTGCTTTGAGACAAAAATATTTTTGGCCAAAAATGCACCAAACAGTCAAAGACCATGTTCTCTCTTGTGACAGGTGTCAACGAATTAAGGTTGACCATACACGCAAAAATCCACCTTTAAATCCTATGCCAGTGGTAGGTCCATTTGATCGATGGCATATGGATTTTTTAAAGCTGAGCAAGACAAACAAAGGTGAAACGTACTTGCTCGTTTTGGTTGATAGTTGTAGTAAATGGGTTGAAGCATTTGCTATGAAAACACAAGAGGCTTCTGAAGTTGCAAAGGTCTTGTTCAAAGAGGTTTTCTCTAGATTTGGCGCAGCAAGGTTTTTGGTTAGTGATCGTGGAAAAAGCTTCATGAATAACTTAGTTCTGTCGTTATGTGAGATATTTGATGTTACAAGATATCATACTAGCTCGTACCATCCTCAAACAAATGGGTTAGTAGAAAGGTGCAACTCAACTCTGATAAAGTCTTTCAGAGCATACTGTGATAAGGCTCAAAATAATTGGCCCGATAAATTACCCGGAATTTTAATGGCTTTACGCAATTCTCCTTCAACTCAATCAACTGAGTTTTCTCCCTTTCATTTGCTGTTTGGTAGAGAAATGAATCTACCTTTTGACACTTCTGTTACACCCAAACAGAATTTGTCATCAGATGCCAAGCTTCAAATGGAAGAAGTTCTATCAAATCTAAAGATCACACAAGATCTTGCCACTAAAAATATGTTAGAAAAACAGTTAAAATCTAAAGAGCGATACGACCGAAATTCAAAAATTCCACAATTTAAAGTAAGGGATTTAGTTTTACTTCGGCAACATGTGGTTCCCGTCGGTCGCTCACCGAAATTGGTAGATAAGTACAAAGGGCCTTATTACATAACTGAGTTGGGACCAAATTACACTTACAAATTAAGAATTTGCAGCACTAATAAAGAGGTGAAATCGATGATCAATGCAAAAGAAATAATCCTTTACAAGGATCCAAGAGATCATCAAGTGCAACCCAATGAGGTGGTACAAAATGAAGCTAATGATGCTGATAGGGTAGATCAGCATGATCAAGGTGATGAGAATGTGCCTCAAGCACAAAATAGGGAGAATGAAACCACTGATGGTAATGATGATCAGGTAGAAGATCATCAGTTTTATAAAGCGGAAAAACTTTTGAAGTTAAAGCGCTTACAAGGTAGACGACATTTCCTTGTAAAATGGGCGCTCAAAACCCACATGGGAACCAGAGGAATATGTTTCAGAACATTTAATCAGAGTATATTTCAGCACACATACACATACAGGAGCTAAACGAAAGAGAAAAACATGCATACGGCAAAACTAGTCACACAAAACTATTAAAGTATTATTCATTCATTGAAATAAGAGAAAAAACATAACTAAAGCACATTAGCATATACACATTTTTTTTCTTTTGCACCAGTGCTGAAGTCTTTGAATTGTTTTTATAGTGTTATTCTCGAGACTATATCTTTTAGGAACTTTAGATTGTTTTCAAAAACCATAAATTATTTATTCAAAATTGCGGTGTTTTGTTACCCTTGACAGATTTATATCTGTTGTTTAATAGTGCTAAGAGTATGCGCATGCTCATATAACAACTCATCACACATTTTTTTTTCCATTTTTTATATGTTAAAGTTAAAAGACACTTAGACACTTTTCACTGATGACAGTTTTTTTATGGTGTTAATATTTTCTTGAATGAAACAGACTGAAAGCCAAAGCATAAAGAGAAAGTGCACACGCAAAATGAACAGTGTTTTTGCGAAGAGTTACATAGAGTCATGACTAATGTCGAAATACGTTTTTTTAATTCATTTGTATATAATATGATAATTTTCTTTTATTTTTGTGGTTCAAAAGCAAGAACATTTACTGCAACACTTGTTATTTTACAGTGCAAAAGAGAGCAACATGTGCGTTTGTACCTTCTATTATTTTTGCAAGCCGCGACGGCTTTTCCTTCCGAGCTATTGGTTCTATAATTTTGAGCAAGTTTATGAAAACAATGCTACTATTCAACTGACTATTTTATTTTGGTTAAGTTTGGTTGATTTTTTTTTCTTAGCAAACCGCATTTAGAACCAAATTCAAATTTGTTATAAAAACAAAATCCGTGGATAGTACATGTGTTACAGTACCAGTCCTTATTCTGCCTCTGTGTCCATCCTATTTTACTATTAAACCTCACTGTATTTATAACATTGTATTTACAAAAGTTAGTAAATTGTCATATTTCACGTTAAACAATGCAGAGTATGATTATTTTTTTAAATATGTTATATGTATTGGCTTAAATTCAGCAAACTCACGCTAATTTTTTTTCTCGAACATAGATGGCATTTATTCAGCACCTATAAATGTGGCTCAATGAGCATACTACCTTACACAACAATAGCAGAAAACAATAGAACATTTTATTTGTGACAAATGTATATATGTTTAATGAGTGTATATAGAATTGATTAACTTAATTTTCTAATCTTCAATATGTTTATATTTGTAGTTGATGTTATGTGGCTTTGGGGTCAAAGCCAATTAAGGCAGAGGGGAGATGTTATAGATATATTTTGAAATTCCGAATTCGCAAAATAGGAAATATAACAGCTTTGCAAACTTTCTTTTATTAATTATTTTATTTTTAGAAGAAAATATATTTTACAGATGTTTGACAAATATTGATAATTATTCATTCATAAATTATACATGCTATATTTTGAATAAAAGAAAGAGTATAGGCAATTAGACCTATTGTCAAAATTACATAGATTATCGCAACATAGGTATACGAAAATCAATAATTTAGATTAAAGTGTCAGCTTGGTTGACAAGACAAAATTGAGTGACCAATTAAAATGTTGTGGTCAGTTATGAAATTATGTAACGATAATTTTCATTGGTAAAACGAAGAAAACCTGGGATCTCTAAGCACGTGAGCAACGACCTTTTTAAGCTAGTGTTTTGGGCTATTCGTGAGTTGCCATGAGATCTCAGTTGTAATAAAATATAGTTATTTTGGAATTCTTCGTTTTTACCAGGCCAGCTAAAGTCCAGACGACATAGGCTGAAAGTCAAGTACGACATTTTTATAAAAGACATTGTATTAATGATAAATTAAATTTTTGTGTTATTTTTTTCTTTTCTTTGGTTAATTGTTTGTAAATTTTTGTGGTAGGTTGGTTTGTTATTCTGTAAAAAAACCCACTATTTTTTGGAATGCTATATATATATATTTCTTAAGTAAGCTCCTTAAAGAACTTATATTGTATATTAATAAACATACAATGTATATTCAGATTTCGAATTTTGGGAACAGTTGGGATCCAAAGGGTCCTAAATTAAACTTTTGTTTGATTTCATCCAAAAATTGATTTCTTGGGTTTCTTTGATATGCTGATGATAACAACGTACTTAGATTTTGGATATTGGACCATAATAGGTAAATGTCCAATTTCAGTTCTTTGACCACATTCATTTTGTGTCACAAACCTATGCTGTGTCAAATATTCAATCACAACCCAAATTCAGAGTTGTTTAAATTTTAAACGTATTGTCAAGACTAGCTCAACTGTTCAGGGTTGCACCTCTGCAGAAAAATCCGGTTTGCTGTCACTCTGACAGCCTTGTCGTTGAAATTACATTACAGTCTTTACATTACAGTCTTTAACAATATGCAAATCCCATATAAGGTATAAAAAGCTAACATTTTTATCTCAACTGGCTAACCGGCTTGACCAAAATGTTTAACCAAACACTTTAACCTGAAGCTGGACAGACTGTCAGACCGACAGATGGACAAACAGACTATATCAATTAGTCAAATTATAATAAAAGCAATGACACATTAAACAGAACATTGTTTAAATAGAACGTAGGAGTACAATGAAATTTTTGGATAATATCTCCGAAATTTAAGCATTCAGAGTATATCTGACGTGGGTAAAAATGTTCATCAGGAATACATTTGTATATTTGTTCTTCAATTTCCAGATAAATCAGACAACAATTTAGAAAAAAAGTAATTTTAAGAATTTTTTGCAGTTTTTGGTTTTTATCTTTATATTAAACTTCCGTATGGCGTATCATAAGGGTCAAAAGTATATTTTGTTGCAAAAGCTATATCTTCAATTGCAAATGCTATATTAAATACTGCAAATGCTATATAATTAGTGCAAATGCTATAATAAATACTGCAAATGCTGTAATTATTATAGCAAAAGGTATTTTACCTGTATTTGTAGCAAATGCTGTATACTTACGTATCAAAAGGCTCAAAAGTATATAATGGTGCATTTGCCATCACGTATGTAGCATTTGGACTTATAAGTATAGCATTTGCACTAATAGTTTTAGCATTTGCCATCATAGATGTAGCATTTGGACTAATAAGTATAGCATTTGCACTAATATTTATAGCATTTGCACTAATTAAAATACCATTTGCACTAATATTCAGTTACCATTTGCAGTTACAGTGAAACTTCTCAAAACCGGCCGCCCGTCGGACCACGGGATTCGGCCGGTTTTCAGGGGTGGCCGGTTTAGTGAATTTGAAATTAACAAGAGTTACTTCCCTTCAATATAAGAGTTACTTCCCTTCAATATGTGTGCATTTGTTTTTTTTTACCATGTATTGTACCTCAATCATAAAGTTTGTTTTGTTGTGTAAATTTAGCTTTGTATTCTAAATTGATTATGAAATAAATATTAAAACATCATTTGTATCTTTATTATTTTTTATTTTGCAGGAATAACAAATAAAATGCAACTATATAACAAAACAATTTTAATATCAATATGTCATATTATTGGAAAATTTAGAGCTTCATTCATCGGTACCATACGATGTTCACGTAATACTTCTTAAGCTATGGATACTCATCAAATCATCACACCTCAAACTAATAACACACCTTTTAAATACACTATAAAGATTTAATAAATTTCAATAGATTATTCCGACGATAACGAATTACGATTTCATTGCAAAAGTCAAAGTGAGTGATTAATTTTTATGATTTGACTAAATTTTTTTTTTTTTAAATGATGAAATAAAGTAGCCAAGCTAAAACATTTAATGATAATTAACTTACATCATTGATTAGCGTGGGTGAAGATCAAAATCTCTCGATAATTTATTCGGGTATTGATTTGACATTGACAGGTGAACACTACTCAGTGGCCATGCAGGTGTCTAATTGACCGGATTAACTTGTTTGTTTATATAACAGTATTATATATGGACTAATGATTACAAATGAGAAGGCCGGTTTTATGAGGTGATATTTTATTGATTTTGATTACACAAATACACAAATAACGGCCGGTATCCGGTTTAAAGGGGTGGCCGGTTTTATAAGGTTACCTGACCGTTTATTTACATACACGCCGGCCGGGACTTGCGGTTTTGGCCGGTATGAAGTAGCAATTTTACCTGACCATATCGGGAAATAGGTATTTAGTCGGATCTTAACACGTACGTGTGATTTGTTTAAACCGGTTTTCTATAAAAATATACGAAGAAATGTCAAAATGTTTAGGACTTAATTAAATCTGTATTTCGGTAAGATTGTGCAAGCATACGATTTTTATTGCGTCTTACACTTTGAGAAGCGAATAATCTGTAACTACTTTATTCAAATATTCTGTAAAAACGTTAATTTTGAGCTATGAAAGTCAAGTGGCTAGAGAATTTTTCCTGAGGAAATTTAAAAAAAGTGCAAAATAATATTTTTACAGTGGGTTAGCTTTCATTAGTCTTCACTATCTATAGATTAACAACTTTTGGTTATATTTATAATTCAGAATCATCATTGAAGGTGGAGCGCGATTGCGCAGTTAATTAATTATGTAATTGTGCCATTTGTATGATGAGTGACATTCCGTGGTATTATGTGCCAATTCGAAAAAGTTATACGAGAATTGTCTCCCCTTAAGAGGTTCAATTTTTTTATAATTATGTTTAGGTTTCTGATATAATTTTGAATAATTACAAAATGAATCAATGCAATATATTTCAGTTTTTGTTATTGGTGTATCAAAACAATTGATGTACGAATATAATTTCATAAATTTGAAACGTTTAAAATTTTTACATACCAATATAAAGAACTTTTTATCATTTTTGAAATAGACTATGAATAAACATTCCATGAAATTATTTCCCTTTATGATAGATTAATGAGGAACATTGGTCAATTATTCCCCTTTAATGATAACACAGGTGGCAGTGCTGTAGATCAGGTCCAACACACACAGCATGTCTGATCTATATCCTATTTAGAATTACATTGTATATTTGTATACAAATTACAATAAGAAGTTTTTATTAATAAATGTCTTTTAACTGATGTTGTGTATCTGGATGTGTCTTGTAGAGGTGGACATATGTTTCTAATGGATGTGGATTTAAAATAAAAAATGGACAATTGCAACAAAAAGGAAAAATATGAAAAGCACATAGAATTGATAGTCCTATATTATATGTATAATATATGAGGGGGATATTTTCTTCTATTGTATTCATGATTTTTTTTTACTTATTTTGCTATCTATTATTTTTCATTTTTATTATCAATATGCATTAATTTTTATATGAAAATTTCAGCAGAAAAACGACAAAAAACGCAACTGTAATGCTTAAATGCATATATTGTAGGACTAAAATAATGGACAGCTAGCAAAAACAGCTTTGTTTGCTGTGATCTTTATTTTTTGCAGAGTGATCATGCATCAGTTAACAGTTTTGACAATGAAAACTGAAGTGAAATATTCAATAAAATTAATTTATAACTAATAAAAATAATTAAATTAACAATTTTAGATTTTATGATATTTTATGAGCTGTCGGTTTGAAATATTTTTTTATAAAAAGTAATTCTTTCATTTCAGCATTGAATTTTAAAATACTTTATAATTTTTTTGAAAATATATTTGAAAGTAATAGTCATGTTTGTTGGCCCAACACTAATTAACTCCCAAACTACCTCAGACAAGTAAGGTCAACAGATCTAGTGTGATCAGTTTATTTCAGGATGTATATGGGCATTTGAGTGCTAAAACTGTAATCCACTTTACTTTGGCAAAAAAATATTCATTTTTGGTTCCTTGTCGCTGGTATTTCAGAAATCTATTGTTCAATTGCTGAGCTGTATTGCAGAGTATTTAACACTATTGGTTCTAACCCGAATAATTCAGTCGTTATATTCCGCTGATCTACGACGGTTACACTAACCTCATTTTGTAGAATATCGGACACAGAAAGGGCTTGAATTATTCGAATTATATTGGTTCCAACTATATCTCTTTTGATTTGATGTAAAATGTGCAAAGTCTTTCCCAAAATTCTGATTTCTGTCATTTGATTCTCATTTGAAAATTTTTAGTGTCTCGATGAAAAACCCCATCCAATTTGTAATTGAAAGCTAGGTTTTGTTTTTAAGCTGTCATATACAGTCATGGGACAAAAGTGAGTTCTCACTCAAAACATATCCAATCATTTCAACTTAAATCGATATTTAAAAAAAAAATATTACCAAGTAACTGTAGGAGCGATTTTTATAAAATAGATACCAAAAGATGTAAAAATATCTGAAGTTTTATTGTTTATTTAGTCATAATTTTCTTGAGTTTCGTTTTCATCATCTGATGAGTTAACCACAAATGCAAATTTTTACGATTTTAATTTGGTAAGAATAATAGCAAACTTTTCAAGAAATCTTTTTCTTTGTGTTCATCTCTAACAACTCTTTTACATTCCATTTTATTTTAATTTATAAAAAAAGAGATAATAGACTTTATTTGTAATTATGTGAAAAAAATCTCTCATTTTTCTTCCACTGCATGATAATACACGTACACTCCTTCAGTTCTTTTTTTAGTTTGGGCAATATGTCCAAAATTTGACACATTTATCATTATTTTTTTTAATAGTGATTAAGATAAAAAATAATACAAATTAATTAATTATAATTAAGGCTTATTTTCAACCTATACATATTTGTATATCATGTGCCAATGAATGCATGCTGACTTCTTATCATACAAACAGATGTTGTTGGACCTGATCTACCACAGCGCCATCTGTAATTAAGTGGGGATAATCTTCACCAATGTCTCTCATTGGGAAATGAGCCAGAGTTATCTATTTGTGATCACAGAGAGGGACAAGCAAGCAAATTTTGATTGCAGCTAATTCATTGTTAAAACAATGTTCCACTATAAACGAATGATATTTTGTACAAATATAAGGACTTAGTTAGCTAAATCTACAAATTTTATTTGAAATTATGAATTTTTATTGCAATAGATTAATATGCTATATGAAGGGAGAACCGGTATTAAGAGGGACCGGTTTAGAGAAGTTTCACTGTATAAATATAGCATTTGCAATAGTTCAAATTATTTAAATTTTCAAGAATTATAGAAACGCCTTGTTATTTCTTTTTACTTGAGACTCCACCTATTTCTAATTTTACCTCAGCCTCTTTTAATTACATGTTTGACATGGCAGAATAAGAACTCTTCTGACATTATTCCTGTAAAATTGGTAAACTTCTACAACATGTGCAGCGTTTTTTCGTTAATGGCGTATACAAATAATTTGCACGGATTTCTGAGCGTATTTCAAAACATTGATTTAGACAATGACGATGCTTCCATTAATTTTCTGGATGATGAATTGAACTGGGTGAATGCATTATAAATAAAATTTTCAAAACATCTTTTTGAGCAAGTAAATACATACAAACTACTCATTGAGGTATAATTACTTCGAAAAGGAGTTATAACAGCTTGAATTTTAAAATTAAAAGGTCTATAGTAGAGGGTTAAGTATGTTTTTATTTTTTAAATATAACGTCCAGAGAAGGGGGTTCAATGTAAAATACGGGGGTCGCCCCGATATTCCGACACCTTATTAGTCCGACACTCCAATAGTCCGACAAAGTTTAATAACTAATACAGTAATAGAAAATCTTCTTCATGAGGGTATGGATGGTGTTAACGGAACAGAGAATAATGGGTGAACAGAAACAGAATAGAGAAAAAAGGACAAAGAAATAAAGAAAAGCATTTGATAAGAAGCTAAAATATAAATAAAAATGTACATACAAATTAAAGTATACAGAAATGTATGACACCCCTTCAAATCCAGACCCTCCTTCGTAGAATCGTTGTTGATATGGTATTTGAACTTCTCTTTTTTATATTAGTATACCACAACAGATACATGTAATACCAAACCATCTATCTGGTATTACTATGAAAGATATACCATGACTCGAGAATGCAAGTTTTGATAAACATATATAAAAATGTGATCTACATGGGAACACGTTGTACTTAGAAGGATATGTCATCAGATGTGGAGATGTCTCTCATCATAAAGAATAGTGTTTACATGATAAGGGCTCGGATGCAGTAAAAACTGTAAAAAGTGTCATTTTACCATAAAGTGGGACTATTGTATCGAAACATTAATATTTACATTCATCTATTACATGTATATTATACACGAAACAAATATCAAAAACTTTAAAACACATAGAGAGCTATCGAATTGTTAATTAATAATACGCTCAAAAGGCAAGTTTAAGTTTAAACTGTGACATCGATAGAAAAATTATCAGTCGGTGACAATTTTTCTATACAAACAAGTGTGGACACAGATCAGTGTGAATAGTACGTTTGGATGTTTGACAGTGTTTTCTGACAAAAAGAGTTTCCTGGTTGTCCGCATTGGGTTCTATGTTGAACTGTTGTGTCCAGTAACAGTCAACCTGTACCAAACACTGAAAATGATAGTCGTACACTCAATATTGTGTTTTACCGTGATCAATATATATAAGAAGATGTGGTATGAGTGTCAATGAGGCAACTGTTACTCTCCATCCAAGTCACACTTTGTAAAAGTAAACCATTATCAGGTAAATCAAGCCTGTCATGAAAGAGACACTACTTTTAATCAGTGCTGGCCGATCATATATTTTATTTAGCTAGACATTGCTTTCAATATTAAATCTACATATTTGGAAGAGATATATAGCTGCGTTTTTTCATGTTAGTTATTCGACAAAACTTCACAAATAGATATAGGAAAATGTGGTATGAGTGCCAATAAGAGAACTCTCCATACAACTAAAAATGTATAACGGTTATTGCTCAAGGGACGACCTTCACCACAGAGCCTTGGCTCACACCGAACAGCAAGCTATAAAGGGTCCCCAAAATTACTGGTGTAATACCAACGGTCTAATCTATATAAAAATTTGTAAGGGTTCCGCGGAACCCAGTGTCTCGCCTACTTTTGCTGTAAATCGCGGGCTCAACAAAAATGAGGAAAAAAATCAATAAAAATTTTCCTCTTGATACCATCTTATAATTGTAAGAAGCTTCTGTCTAAGTTTGGTAAAAATCTAGGATAGGTAATAAATCTAACTGCAAACTGTATGTAATGTTAACTTAAAGGAAATCTAAGTACATTTAAAAATAAAATACAGAAAAAATGGAGTTATCTTTTTACAAAATTTACTTCTGGATACTATTTTATGATCATAAATAAGCTTCTGTCCAAGTTTGGTACACACTCAGGATAGTTTAAGAAAGTAATTAAAATTTTATAAAACTTTAACCACAGAGTGAATGTAATGTTTCCAAGGAGAAAAACTAAGTCCATTTAAAAGTAAAATACGGAAAAAATGGATTTATATATTTACAAAATTTACTTCTGGATACTATCTTATGATCATAAACAAGCTTCTGTCCAAGTTTGGTACAAACCCAGGATAGTTTAAGAAAGTTATTGAGATAGGATTTTTCCTTAAAAGAAAAGTTTTAGTTCAATGGAAGATAACTGTTATAACATAATAATAAAAAAAAAATAGGTTTGAATTAAAAATAAAATATTTCTTTAGAAAACTAAATTTTAGGCTGTTGATTTAATAGATTTGTAATATATATATTTGTTTTAATTTTAATCATTTGTTAGGTTCTTTAAGTGACTATGTTGTAATGGATATGGATTAAGACTTGATGTTCTAATACTGCTAATAATGAGGTAGGTTTATAATTCCTCTAGTGAAAGCATTTTATATTCATTTAAGGAAAGTGTTCTGAACTTAAAAGTTGTCAGAGATCAGAAACTTATTTTTTACCTTTTTATGACTTTAAATTGGTATGGCAGTGTAAAAGAGAAATGATAGAACTTGTTCATACTTAGCCAAAATATAGTATATATTGATATATGTTAAAAAATATACTAAAAATGATAGGTTACAGCACATTTTCTCAAGCTACAGGTTGTGACAAAATGACACATTTTGTATGGATTATACAGGAAAAAAATCCATTTTGTGATTAGAAATTGATAGAATGTAAAATAAATTAGGAAAAGATAGCTTTCAGACAATGCTTTGAGAAAGAAAAGATAGGGTCACTGTCATTTTTCCGACTAAAATACAAAATAGGAAAATTCAATGTAGATTTCTTTAGAAAATGCACTATTTTAGAGTTGCCTCCCCTTAAATTGCCAATTAAAAACCATTTTAAAAATATCTGCATTCCTGCATCAAATTTTGCTAATTTAATAAAAAATCAAGACCTTAGGTTCTCTGTTTTTTTACAATCCAAGATTGCAAACGACACCCATACCACCTTAAATGTTTTTAAAGATTTGAAGTAGATGTCATTTTTTTTAATTTTTTGGGGATGTTGTCACATTGTGTTCCCTTTATCTTCTATCACTTATTTGTCCTATATGACCTATTCCTATATACTGTGGATTTATTATTATTCTTCAGGAAGGATTTTTTTGTTGGTACAGGTGATTAACAAATATAAGTGATAAACAGAGCAAAAAATTTCTATAGACTTGAATGCAGACTTTGGCAAAACAATTGTTCCTCAATCCGTTGAATTTGTTCCCCACCAAAAATAAAGGAATCCGCAATAATATACCTACAATGTTTCAAAACTGATGTTTTAAAACAATTTTGAATGACTTATCATTTTACTTTTCAGGCAATCATTTATTATGATTTGTCAGTATGGATTGATGTTTAAAATAGCCATTGGAGCTGACTTTTAAGGTAAGAAAGAGTATTGATATAGTATAACCTTGTGAATACAAGTACTGGGACCATTTGACAGACAGTCCTCAAACTTGGTAGAATTATTTGCCATTGTGTGTAGTTGATCATCATTTTTACAGGAATTTAACCATATTTGTCTATTGTACCATAATTAGACATTGTGACACAATTGATTTCCTCACTTATACAGCACAGGTGACGTTTCACCACCAGTATTATTTTGTGACAATACATGATTTAAAGATTTTAATTGATTACACAGATGTTATGTGTTGTGTTGTTGGGATGTTGTCACATTGATGTGTTCTTCTTTTTACCTTCAAACGTTATAAATCACCTTTTTCTATATAATGTACTCATATATACAACAGGGGTGTTTTTAACAATTTTGATTGACCAAGACATTTTATATTCCAGGGTACAGCATTACAGTTTGTCCATAAGGATTTATGTTGAAATGGTCATTGACATTGACTGCTAAGGTAAGAAAAAGCTGTTACAAAGATTTATAATCTTTTTAAAGATCATGTACGAGCACAGAATTATTATTATCTTCTTACAGTTCAACGTTTTTTGAATGAATGTGTCTTTTGAAAGGATGTGTCAAGATTTAAGAAGGCAAAATAGATTATTTTAGGAACTTTCTTTTGTTAGCAAAAATTGTCAAAGTTTATTTGGTTAAATTTTTTTCTTGGTTATAAAAGCCTGCATTTCAAAATGTTTATCAAAGAATCACTTTAAGATTTCAATTTGATGAAAACTTAACCTATTATTGTTATTCTCACTTTAAATTTCTGAAATAAAAACCATAGAAAAATAGTATGATACTGTTGTTCAAAATCCAGAAATCAATTGAGAAAAAAAATCCTGATTACAACAAGAAACCACATCAACAAAGGGACAACAGAAACACTGAAAACAAATGCCAACAAACATAGAAACTAACTATTTGATAACAACTGCCATAATCCTGACTTGATACAGGACATTTTGAAATAAAATAATTGGATGGAACCAGGTGTTATGGCTAACTAAACTTCCTGCTTATGTAATATGCCAGAAAAATTGAAAGTGTCTTCATTCTTTTTCAGCCTACCATTACCATGATTACTGTGGCTGCATGAAAGAATTGTGAATAATTTTGTAAATACTTAATGATGGCATAGAGTTAGCCTTGCATGCATGTTGACATTCAAAGGACACAGCTTTCATCACAAAATTGTGCTAGCACTTGATAACAAGTGTTGTGCTATTCTTGTAATGTTAGACCTATCTGCTGCATTTGAAGTTATTGATTAGCTGATTCTGATTGAACATCTTGAATACTCCTACAGAATATCTGATGATTCCCTTCCATTGACAAGATGTTACTAAAGCAACAGAACATAACTTATTTCTAATACATATTGATAATGATGATAAGCTACAGAATATCTGATGATGCCCTTCCATTGACAAGATGTTACTAAAGCAACAGAACATAACTTATTTCTAATACATATTGATAATGATGATAAGCTACAGAATATCTGATGATGCCCTTCCATTGACAAGATGTTACTAAAGCAACAGAACATAACTTATTTCTAATACATATTGATAATGATGATAAGCTACAGAATATCTGATGATGCCCTACCATTGACAAGATGTAACTCAAGCAACAGAACATAACTTATTTCTAATACATATTGATAATGATGATATACAGCTACATTTTGGTGTACCATAAGGCTCTGTATTAGGATTGTAAATGTACTGTATGTTTTTTAAACCTATTGATGAAATTCACAGAAGTCACAATATGAACCAATATTCCTATGGTGTATCTTGAATGAACAGAAGACTAGAGACAGATTTCACAGACATAATTGTATAGATGAGTTCAAATATTATTACAATTAGTAAATAAGGCCAAAACCAAATATATCGATTTTGCGGAATGAACAGAAGTTTGAAACTTTTATGTAGAAAGAGAAAAGTTATCTAATCTTGCCTAACATGATTCTATTAATGTCTGAATTCTTATAATTTTTATAGTATTTTCATACAGTTGTAATGGTTATTTATTTATGTAGTTTTATTGTTTCATCTTTTTTATTTTATCTGATGTGCCATATTTTAGTTTGTAAATTGATAGACTGTTTGTTATTTTGTTGTTGTTGTGTAAACCCCTTAGAGTATTTTTTGTTTGGTAATGCCCTACATAGATACTGGATAATAATAATAATTCTTTCAGACATAGAGTAAAGAATGTAGCTGGATTTTGTCAGAAGTTCCTACTCCTTGGGGTTTTCTTATGATACAGGGGGAAACAATTGCCTTTCAATAGTTCATAAAAAGTCATTTCTATAATCTAAGCAGATTCTACATTTCTTTTCTGACAATTTGAGACCCAAATAGTTCCAATGCAAATATAAGGTAAAAGTCCAAGTCCCTTTTCCTCAGTCATTTAAAAAAATCAAATATCTTCACAATGTCAACATCAGGATAAATTATGAATAGGGAGTGAAGGTAGATGTGAAAGTTAACTGGATCAAGAATGTTAAATAAAATATGTTTTTGTTAATTTGGACGACATTTTACTTGCAATTATGTACCATTTACTACGCTGGAGGTAGTACAGACTTGCTTACCGTATCATTTCAACACTGGAAAAAGCACGTTTGTCTGAGCGAAGCCAATTGGAAGCACGTACCTCTTAGTGAAGCTAATTGGGAGCACATACCCTCTGTCTTGTTGCGAAGCTGATTTGAAGCAGTACATATATACCTCTGTCTGCTAAAGCTAATTAGAAGCAGTACCCCTGGCAGAGTGGGCCCGATTAGAGGCATGTAACTATGAGGGAAGCCAATTGGAAGCATGTACCTCTGCAAAATTTGATAAAACACTATTCAGCAAATTTTATTTAATATTCTTTTTAAAGTTTACTTTCATACCTTCTTTCATTTTTTATTTATAACTATTCCCCTTGTTGACATTGTGAAGTGCAAATTATCACTTCATCATTTGTACTCTTCTGTAGTTATTATTTTGATGAAGGTGCCTTAGAAATTAAAACACACCAATATCGTTTAATTACTCTAACAATCCCTGAAGTATTGTTATCAGGGCTTTAGAATTATCATAAATGAATTTTATACACCATTCAAATAGAAAAAAATGAATATGCATTTTGCTGATTATATATTTATTTTCCTGGGAATTCCACTTAATGTAACTTTAAATGTAAAATACATAAGTACTTTTTTTTTATTCTATAAATGTTAAAAGTGAGGGTAGAATCATTGGTTATTTTGAGAAGTTTAGGTAGCAGAGTGGTCTTATTATTCCAACAACTCTGTTATTAGCCAATGTCAATTTAACACTTCCTAATAGGTTGTGAGTTTGACAACTTTCTACCAAATCTTCTGTCTTATTGACACTCTCCTTTCATTCACCATTCCAATAAACATGACTGCCACAAGGAAAGGAACAGTGCTGAGCGTGGCTTTAAACTCAAATCAATTGAAAAAATGTTTTAAAACTTTATATTTACTAAGATATATCCTATGTATTTTTTCTAATGTCAAAATTCATGAAACTTTAAAGTTTTATCCCTTATAAGGATGCAGTCATGTCAGTTGTAGGAAATTTTGTCAGATAATTATTGTTGGGACTCGTATTGTTTCTTCCTTTGATAATGTAAAATGTTTTTGCACTATATCACCCACTTTTCTTATCATTTATATGCACTCCAAAAACTCATAAAAGGTCATTTACCAAAATCTACACAGATTCTAGATTCTTTATTTTTTAAGATTTTAGACCAAAAGAATGCCAATTAATGCTAATTAGAAGGTAAAAGTTTGAGCCAGCCATTTCCCACCATTTGTTAAATATTTGATACTAAATATCTGGAAAAGGTCTCAGTTCCATAACCCTTCATTCTTATTTTGTTCCTTAACTTTATAATGCTTCTCTATGCTTTAGATTTTTAAATTTCACCTGACTACATCCTTAAATGTATTGCTTATTTTGTTTGTATCAAAATAAAAATGTATGTATATGCCTCACACAAAAATGTGCAAGCTGACCACTAGTTTTCTTGTGTTTTTTTTTTTATAACAACCTGACTGCATGAACATGTGCGCTGGTATCCAGCCAATAAGAATTATAATAATGAATAAACAAAACTGTCATTAATTTTCTTATGATACCCCACCCATTATGGTGATCTGTATCTTCCTTTTTTCATTGAAAGATGATTTAATTTCTTTTATTTTGATAAAAACATTGTGGAGGCAGATTGTGTCATTTAGGTATTTTGAATAATGGTGCCAAAGTTTTCCTCAGTTCAAGGAATAGCAAGAACAAATTTTCTGTTTACATATTATTCAAAATATGTAAAGTTATTTTTATTTGAATAATTATAGACTTTTTTTAAATCTGTCCAAGTGTAAGTTTAGACACAGGTTTCCAACTTTTTTAAATCTGTCCAAGTGTAAGTTTAGACACAGGTTTCCAACTTTTTTCCTCAAGTTCACTTGTTTTAGTTGGTTTTTCCTGACCTCTGTGATTGTCAATGATTGTGATTTTGCCATTTTTTTCTCTCTCTATAACAATGTACAAGAATTTCTCATTTATAATTGCTATGATTTTATTTATGCTTATGCTTATGAGTTGTTTTAATGTATACTGTTTTAATTATTATTAAAATCCAGTGCCCTTATATATATAGCTGTCTGGGTTATTGGCAATATGAATACATTGTTTGTTTTGTTAAAGCCTATATATTTACGAGAAATGAGTTAAGGTAAATTGACTAGAAATGTTTATAATGTTAAGACCTTCCACTTGTCCATTTACATTAAACATTAAGGGAGTACCCAACACTTTGACTAAAGTAGATTTGGCCGTTTAAATTTTAGAAAGCTTTGACAAAATACTTAACTTTGACCTGTTTACAAAAATATGAAAATTTCTAGAAATTTGAACCACTCAATTTACAGGAATAATTTGGTTGGTTATACATGTATACACTACTTTTGATTGCTGAAAAGTTTGATTTCTCCTTACCAGTAGTGTGAGATTAAAACACTGATTTTTAAGAGTTAACTTCCTTAGGTGTTCTGTACCCCCTTAAAGACTACTTCTCAATTGATGTATTTTCCTAAAATGACAAATTTTATCTTTTTTTCTTTTTCAAGGTATAGAGATGTGGTATGATTGCCAATTAGACAACTATCAACCCAAGTTCAAGTGAGGTTAATATTAGCAATTATAGGTAACCATACCCTCTTCAATAATGACAAAAACCCATACTAAATTGTCAGCTTTAAAAGGCCCTGAGATGAAAATTATAAAACATCTCAATTGAGAAAACTAACAGCATAATTTATAACAAAACCATTTAAGAAAAACAAACATGACAGACAGGAACCAGCAACAACCCCTGAACCACAATCTCCTGACATGGATATGCACATCAAAAATATGGATTGGTTAAAAATGTTTGTGAGCGCTCCCCTAACCTGGGATAGTGGTGTCTCAGCACAGCATAAGAACAAACTGTAAAAATCATATCAAATGACTTAACCAGGCCTGTAGCCAGGAATTTCCAAAGAGGGGGGGGGGGGGGGGGGTTGGACTCATTATCTCCACTTTAACAGTCACAATTTGAACAGAACGTTGAATTAGTGTTTATTTGGTTTCACGGGGTGTCGTCCGAACCCCCCTGGCATACAGGTATGACTTAACTCATCTAACGCCAGGTAGTTTCATATTCCGGAAATGGTTTTCCGATGTGTGTTTGACATTTAACATTAACTCTCTCTCTTCCTGTTTAAGGTGGCACGGTAGTATTTGCTTTCCAGAATTTAGGTTGCTCTTTTGTGTACCCTACTTAGGTAAATGTATCTAAACAGTGTGATTGGACAAAAAATACAGTATCAACTGAACATACTTTCCCAAACTGAGTGATGAATCAGGTGTAGAAAAATATGAAATAATTTTATATACAGATGAAAATGAATTTTTGAGAATTTTTTAAAATTTTGCATTCACTGCACCATAAAAGACCTAAAAGTACTAGTGGCCTTAGGATTTTAAAAATAGCAAAAAAAGTAAACGGTCATGGTACATATCCAAATTCATTTCTGAATGGTAAAATGAAAGTACTTCAGTTAACTGTGAATGTAGAATTTTTTGCAGTGTTAGAAAGTGGTGAAAATTCTAAAAAGGCTATCATTATCCCTTATGGCCAGGAAATACTACCGTGCCACCTTAAGGGGGATATATATTTTTACACTAAATCAATAAAGGAACTTTTTTTACCTATGCAATTTGTAAGTTTATCAATACAAAGTTGATTAAGGGCAACTATGATAAAAACAAGCCTTAAATTCCACCCCTGAGAGTAAAAATTGCTGATTCAGCAAATTTTGCCTGATCTGTAGGTAATAATGTAAAAATTTACCTAGAAAGTAGAAATTCATTATTTTTATGTAACTTGCACTACATTTTTAATTATAAATGCTCGCTTTGACTTTTCGCAGTGTCTGACACATGTGCAACCACTGGAATTTGAGACGCGACATTCTTCGGTTGCATGTACATCCTATTATTTTCACCGAAATAAATAAATTGCATAATTTCTTATTTTTTTCAACACAAGTACATCTATACTAGTTTTCTTGAGGTATAATTTGTAGTTCTGATGTAACATGACACCAGTTGGAGCTTTAGGGGAACTAGTAAGAGGTTAAGGGGTCCTTACTTATTCATTAAGCTCTCATACTGGTCTGAAATAGAGATAGAAATAGGGGTTTCTTTACATTGAATATACCTTATTTTTGACAAAGAATGTATTTATGATGTTATATCAGCAAGATTAAATGGTTTATTCATTTTCCATGCAAATACCATTAGTTGTTAAGATTTTCTGACAGTGAAAAGCACAATAAAGGCAAATTGATTATGTAAGGGGACATAATTTAACTTAATGCATACATGAGAAATAGACAAACAGTCAACTTAGAGATGTGTTCTAGTACATGTATTGTCAAACAGATTTTGGAATAATAGTTAACTGCAATCTAAAGACTCTTGTTGTATTATTCTCATAATCTGAAAATGTTTGAAGTAATATAAGGCATGCTGTAAAATGTGGAATGGACTTTAATACCAGTTTTCATGATTTGGTGCTAAAACTGTTTCTTTCAGTCAGATTAACCATAAACAGAGTTGGCAATCCACTAATTCCTCCTGAATCATGATGTTTGACTTCTGTGTTGATTTGAAACATCATATATTTGGGTTTTGTTCACTCCTTAAGTAAAAATGGTAAGATGAAAAAAAAGTGAAAATCTGCCAGATGGGGTAGGGATGTAATGTTTCATTTTTTTTTTGGTAAGAAATGAGTGCAGACTAGTATTCTTTATTGTAATATGTTCCAAAATAAGAAGTCTATGCATCATAGGTGTCATGACTGGTTTCAAGTTTGTTATGTCTTGGTTAAGGTGGCACGGTAGTATTTGCTTTCCAGAATTTAGGTTGCTCTTTTGTGTACCCTACTTAGGTAAATGTATCTAAACAGTGTGATTGGACAAAAAATACAGTATCAACTGAACATACTTTCCCAAACTGAGTGATGAATCAGGTGTAGAAAAATATGAAATAATTTTATATACAGATGAAAATGAATTTTTGAGAATTTTTTAAAATTTTGCATTCACTGCACCATAAAAGACCTAAAAGTACTAGTGGCCTTAGGATTTTAAAAATAGCAAAAAAAGTAAACGGTCATGGTACATATCCAAATTCATTTCTGAATGGTAAAATGAAAGTACTTCAGTTAACTGTGAATGTAGAATTTTTTGCAGTGTTAGAAAGTGGTGAAAATTCTAAAAAGGCTATCATTATCCCTTATGGCCAGGAAATACTACCGTGCCACCTTAAGGGGGATATATATTTTTACACTAAATCAATAAAGGAACTTTTTTTACCTATGCAATTTGTAAGTTTATCAATACAAAGTTGATTAAGGGCAACTATGATAAAAACAAGCCTTAAATTCCACCCCTGAGAGTAAAAATTGCTGATTCAGCAAATTTTGCCTGATCTGTAGGTAATAATGTAAAAATTTACCTAGAAAGTAGAAATTCATTATTTTTATGTAACTTGCACTACATTTTTAATTATAAATGCTCGCTTTGACTTTTCGCAGTGTCTGACACATGTGCAACCACTGGAATTTGAGACGCGACATTCTTCGGTTGCATGTACATCCTATTATTTTCACCGAAATAAATAAATTGCATAATTTCTTATTTTTTTCAACACAAGTACATCTATACTAGTTTTCTTGAGGTATAATTTGTAGTTCTGATGTAACATGACACCAGTTGGAGCTTTAGGGGAACTAGTAAGAGGTTAAGGGGTCCTTACTTATTCATTAAGCTCTCATACTGGTCTGAAATAGAGATAGAAATAGGGGTTTCTTTACATTGAATATACCTTATTTTTGACAAAGAATGTATTTATGATGTTATATCAGCAAGATTAAATGGTTTATTCATTTTCCATGCAAATACCATTAGTTGTTAAGATTTTCTGACAGTGAAAAGCACAATAAAGGCAAATTGATTATGTAAGGGGACATAATTTAACTTAATGCATACATGAGAAATAGACAAACAGTCAACTTAGAGATGTGTTCTAGTACATGTATTGTCAAACAGATTTTGGAATAATAGTTAACTGCAATCTAAAGACTCTTGTTGTATTATTCTCATAATCTGAAAATGTTTGAAGTAATATAAGGCATGCTGTAAAATGTGGAATGGACTTTAATACCAGTTTTCATGATTTGGTGCTAAAACTGTTTCTTTCAGTCAGATTAACCATAAACAGAGTTGGCAATCCACTAATTCCTCCTGAATCATGATGTTTGACTTCTGTGTTGATTTGAAACATCATATATTTGGGTTTTGTTCACTCCTTAAGTAAAAATGGTAAGATGAAAAAAAAGTGAAAATCTGCCAGATGGGGTAGGGATGTAATGTTTCATTTTTTTTTTGGTAAGAAATGAGTGCAGACTAGTATTCTTTATTGTAATATGTTCCAAAATAAGAAGTCTATGCATCATAGGTGTCATGACTGGTTTCAAGTTTGTTATGTCTTGGTTAAGGTGGCACGGTAGTATTTGCTTTCCAGAATTTAGGTTGCTCTTTTGTGTACCCTACTTAGGTAAATGTATCTAAACAGTGTGATTGGACAAAAAATACAGTATCAACTGAACATACTTTCCCAAACTGAGTGATGAATCAGGTGTAGAAAAATATGAAATAATTTTATATACAGATGAAAATGAATTTTTGAGAATTTTTTAAAATTTTGCATTCACTGCACCATAAAAGACCTAAAAGTACTAGTGGCCTTAGGATTTTAAAAATAGCAAAAAAAGTAAACGGTCATGGTACATATCCAAATTCATTTCTGAATGGTAAAATGAAAGTACTTCAGTTAACTGTGAATGTAGAATTTTTTGCAGTGTTAGAAAGTGGTGAAAATTCTAAAAAGGCTATCATTATCCCTTATGGCCAGGAAATACTACCGTGCCACCTTAAGGGGGATATATATTTTTACACTAAATCAATAAAGGAACTTTTTTTACCTATGCAATTTGTAAGTTTATCAATACAAAGTTGATTAAGGGCAACTATGATAAAAACAAGCCTTAAATTCCACCCCTGAGAGTAAAAATTGCTGATTCAGCAAATTTTGCCTGATCTGTAGGTAATAATGTAAAAATTTACCTAGAAAGTAGAAATTCATTATTTTTATGTAACTTGCACTACATTTTTAATTATAAATGCTCGCTTTGACTTTTCGCAGTGTCTGACACATGTGCAACCACTGGAATTTGAGACGCGACATTCTTCGGTTGCATGTACATCCTATTATTTTCACCGAAATAAATAAATTGCATAATTTCTTATTTTTTTCAACACAAGTACATCTATACTAGTTTTCTTGAGGTATAATTTGTAGTTCTGATGTAACATGACACCAGTTGGAGCTTTAGGGGAACTAGTAAGAGGTTAAGGGGTCCTTACTTATTCATTAAGCTCTCATACTGGTCTGAAATAGAGATAGAAATAGGGGTTTCTTTACATTGAATATACCTTATTTTTGACAAAGAATGTATTTATGATGTTATATCAGCAAGATTAAATGGTTTATTCATTTTCCATGCAAATACCATTAGTTGTTAAGATTTTCTGACAGTGAAAAGCACAATAAAGGCAAATTGATTATGTAAGGGGACATAATTTAACTTAATGCATACATGAGAAATAGACAAACAGTCAACTTAGAGATGTGTTCTAGTACATGTATTGTCAAACAGATTTTGGAATAATAGTTAACTGCAATCTAAAGACTCTTGTTGTATTATTCTCATAATCTGAAAATGTTTGAAGTAATATAAGGCATGCTGTAAAATGTGGAATGGACTTTAATACCAGTTTTCATGATTTGGTGCTAAAACTGTTTCTTTCAGTCAGATTAACCATAAACAGAGTTGGCAATCCACTAATTCCTCCTGAATCATGATGTTTGACTTCTGTGTTGATTTGAAACATCATATATTTGGGTTTTGTTCACTCCTTAAGTAAAAATGGTAAGATGAAAAAAAAGTGAAAATCTGCCAGATGGGGTAGGGATGTAATGTTTCATTTTTTTTTTGGTAAGAAATGAGTGCAGACTAGTATTCTTTATTGTAATATGTTCCAAAATAAGAAGTCTATGCATCATAGGTGTCATGACTGGTTTCAAGTTTGTTATGTCTTGGTTAAGGTGGCACGGTAGTATTTGCTTTCCAGAATTTAGGTTGCTCTTTTGTGTACCCTACTTAGGTAAATGTATCTAAACAGTGTGATTGGACAAAAAATACAGTATCAACTGAACATACTTTCCCAAACTGAGTGATGAATCAGGTGTAGAAAAATATGAAATAATTTTATATACAGATGAAAATGAATTTTTGAGAATTTTTTAAAATTTTGCATTCACTGCACCATAAAAGACCTAAAAGTACTAGTGGCCTTAGGATTTTAAAAATAGCAAAAAAAGTAAACGGTCATGGTACATATCCAAATTCATTTCTGAATGGTAAAATGAAAGTACTTCAGTTAACTGTGAATGTAGAATTTTTTGCAGTGTTAGAAAGTGGTGAAAATTCTAAAAAGGCTATCATTATCCCTTATGGCCAGGAAATACTACCGTGCCACCTTAAGGGGGATATATATTTTTACACTAAATCAATAAAGGAACTTTTTTTACCTATGCAATTTGTAAGTTTATCAATACAAAGTTGATTAAGGGCAACTATGATAAAAACAAGCCTTAAATTCCACCCCTGAGAGTAAAAATTGCTGATTCAGCAAATTTTGCCTGATCTGTAGGTAATAATGTAAAAATTTACCTAGAAAGTAGAAATTCATTATTTTTATGTAACTTGCACTACATTTTTAATTATAAATGCTCGCTTTGACTTTTCGCAGTGTCTGACACATGTGCAACCACTGGAATTTGAGACGCGACATTCTTCGGTTGCATGTACATCCTATTATTTTCACCGAAATAAATAAATTGCATAATTTCTTATTTTTTTCAACACAAGTACATCTATACTAGTTTTCTTGAGGTATAATTTGTAGTTCTGATGTAACATGACACCAGTTGGAGCTTTAGGGGAACTAGTAAGAGGTTAAGGGGTCCTTACTTATTCATTAAGCTCTCATACTGGTCTGAAATAGAGATAGAAATAGGGGTTTCTTTACATTGAATATACCTTATTTTTGACAAAGAATGTATTTATGATGTTATATCAGCAAGATTAAATGGTTTATTCATTTTCCATGCAAATACCATTAGTTGTTAAGATTTTCTGACAGTGAAAAGCACAATAAAGGCAAATTGATTATGTAAGGGGACATAATTTAACTTAATGCATACATGAGAAATAGACAAACAGTCAACTTAGAGATGTGTTCTAGTACATGTATTGTCAAACAGATTTTGGAATAATAGTTAACTGCAATCTAAAGACTCTTGTTGTATTATTCTCATAATCTGAAAATGTTTGAAGTAATATAAGGCATGCTGTAAAATGTGGAATGGACTTTAATACCAGTTTTCATGATTTGGTGCTAAAACTGTTTCTTTCAGTCAGATTAACCATAAACAGAGTTGGCAATCCACTAATTCCTCCTGAATCATGATGTTTGACTTCTGTGTTGATTTGAAACATCATATATTTGGGTTTTGTTCACTCCTTAAGTAAAAATGGTAAGATGAAAAAAAAGTGAAAATCTGCCAGATGGGGTAGGGATGTAATGTTTCATTTTTTTTTTGGTAAGAAATGAGTGCAGACTAGTATTCTTTATTGTAATATGTTCCAAAATAAGAAGTCTATGCATCATAGGTGTCATGACTGGTTTCAAGTTTGTTATGTCTTGGTTAAGGTGGCACGGTAGTATTTGCTTTCCAGAATTTAGGTTGCTCTTTTGTGTACCCTACTTAGGTAAATGTATCTAAACAGTGTGATTGGACAAAAAATACAGTATCAACTGAACATACTTTCCCAAACTGAGTGATGAATCAGGTGTAGAAAAATATGAAATAATTTTATATACAGATGAAAATGAATTTTTGAGAATTTTTTAAAATTTTGCATTCACTGCACCATAAAAGACCTAAAAGTACTAGTGGCCTTAGGATTTTAAAAATAGCAAAAAAAGTAAACGGTCATGGTACATATCCAAATTCATTTCTGAATGGTAAAATGAAAGTACTTCAGTTAACTGTGAATGTAGAATTTTTTGCAGTGTTAGAAAGTGGTGAAAATTCTAAAAAGGCTATCATTATCCCTTATGGCCAGGAAATACTACCGTGCCACCTTAAGGGGGATATATATTTTTACACTAAATCAATAAAGGAACTTTTTTTACCTATGCAATTTGTAAGTTTATCAATACAAAGTTGATTAAGGGCAACTATGATAAAAACAAGCCTTAAATTCCACCCCTGAGAGTAAAAATTGCTGATTCAGCAAATTTTGCCTGATCTGTAGGTAATAATGTAAAAATTTACCTAGAAAGTAGAAATTCATTATTTTTATGTAACTTGCACTACATTTTTAATTATAAATGCTCGCTTTGACTTTTCGCAGTGTCTGACACATGTGCAACCACTGGAATTTGAGACGCGACATTCTTCGGTTGCATGTACATCCTATTATTTTCACCGAAATAAATAAATTGCATAATTTCTTATTTTTTTCAACACAAGTACATCTATACTAGTTTTCTTGAGGTATAATTTGTAGTTCTGATGTAACATGACACCAGTTGGAGCTTTAGGGGAACTAGTAAGAGGTTAAGGGGTCCTTACTTATTCATTAAGCTCTCATACTGGTCTGAAATAGAGATAGAAATAGGGGTTTCTTTACATTGAATATACCTTATTTTTGACAAAGAATGTATTTATGATGTTATATCAGCAAGATTAAATGGTTTATTCATTTTCCATGCAAATACCATTAGTTGTTAAGATTTTCTGACAGTGAAAAGCACAATAAAGGCAAATTGATTATGTAAGGGGACATAATTTAACTTAATGCATACATGAGAAATAGACAAACAGTCAACTTAGAGATGTGTTCTAGTACATGTATTGTCAAACAGATTTTGGAATAATAGTTAACTGCAATCTAAAGACTCTTGTTGTATTATTCTCATAATCTGAAAATGTTTGAAGTAATATAAGGCATGCTGTAAAATGTGGAATGGACTTTAATACCAGTTTTCATGATTTGGTGCTAAAACTGTTTCTTTCAGTCAGATTAACCATAAACAGAGTTGGCAATCCACTAATTCCTCCTGAATCATGATGTTTGACTTCTGTGTTGATTTGAAACATCATATATTTGGGTTTTGTTCACTCCTTAAGTAAAAATGGTAAGATGAAAAAAAAGTGAAAATCTGCCAGATGGGGTAGGGATGTAATGTTTCATTTTTTTTTTGGTAAGAAATGAGTGCAGACTAGTATTCTTTATTGTAATATGTTCCAAAATAAGAAGTCTATGCATCATAGGTGTCATGACTGGTTTCAAGTTTGTTATGTCTTGGTTAAGGTGGCACGGTAGTATTTGCTTTCCAGAATTTAGGTTGCTCTTTTGTGTACCCTACTTAGGTAAATGTATCTAAACAGTGTGATTGGACAAAAAATACAGTATCAACTGAACATACTTTCCCAAACTGAGTGATGAATCAGGTGTAGAAAAATATGAAATAATTTTATATACAGATGAAAATGAATTTTTGAGAATTTTTTAAAATTTTGCATTCACTGCACCATAAAAGACCTAAAAGTACTAGTGGCCTTAGGATTTTAAAAATAGCAAAAAAAGTAAACGGTCATGGTACATATCCAAATTCATTTCTGAATGGTAAAATGAAAGTACTTCAGTTAACTGTGAATGTAGAATTTTTTGCAGTGTTAGAAAGTGGTGAAAATTCTAAAAAGGCTATCATTATCCCTTATGGCCAGGAAATACTACCGTGCCACCTTAAGGGGGATATATATTTTTACACTAAATCAATAAAGGAACTTTTTTTACCTATGCAATTTGTAAGTTTATCAATACAAAGTTGATTAAGGGCAACTATGATAAAAACAAGCCTTAAATTCCACCCCTGAGAGTAAAAATTGCTGATTCAGCAAATTTTGCCTGATCTGTAGGTAATAATGTAAAAATTTACCTAGAAAGTAGAAATTCATTATTTTTATGTAACTTGCACTACATTTTTAATTATAAATGCTCGCTTTGACTTTTCGCAGTGTCTGACACATGTGCAACCACTGGAATTTGAGACGCGACATTCTTCGGTTGCATGTACATCCTATTATTTTCACCGAAATAAATAAATTGCATAATTTCTTATTTTTTTCAACACAAGTACATCTATACTAGTTTTCTTGAGGTATAATTTGTAGTTCTGATGTAACATGACACCAGTTGGAGCTTTAGGGGAACTAGTAAGAGGTTAAGGGGTCCTTACTTATTCATTAAGCTCTCATACTGGTCTGAAATAGAGATAGAAATAGGGGTTTCTTTACATTGAATATACCTTATTTTTGACAAAGAATGTATTTATGATGTTATATCAGCAAGATTAAATGGTTTATTCATTTTCCATGCAAATACCATTAGTTGTTAAGATTTTCTGACAGTGAAAAGCACAATAAAGGCAAATTGATTATGTAAGGGGACATAATTTAACTTAATGCATACATGAGAAATAGACAAACAGTCAACTTAGAGATGTGTTCTAGTACATGTATTGTCAAACAGATTTTGGAATAATAGTTAACTGCAATCTAAAGACTCTTGTTGTATTATTCTCATAATCTGAAAATGTTTGAAGTAATATAAGGCATGCTGTAAAATGTGGAATGGACTTTAATACCAGTTTTCATGATTTGGTGCTAAAACTGTTTCTTTCAGTCAGATTAACCATAAACAGAGTTGGCAATCCACTAATTCCTCCTGAATCATGATGTTTGACTTCTGTGTTGATTTGAAACATCATATATTTGGGTTTTGTTCACTCCTTAAGTAAAAATGGTAAGATGAAAAAAAAGTGAAAATCTGCCAGATGGGGTAGGGATGTAATGTTTCATTTTTTTTTTGGTAAGAAATGAGTGCAGACTAGTATTCTTTATTGTAATATGTTCCAAAATAAGAAGTCTATGCATCATAGGTGTCATGACTGGTTTCAAGTTTGTTATGTCTTGGTTAAGGTGGCACGGTAGTATTTGCTTTCCAGAATTTAGGTTGCTCTTTTGTGTACCCTACTTAGGTAAATGTATCTAAACAGTGTGATTGGACAAAAAATACAGTATCAACTGAACATACTTTCCCAAACTGAGTGATGAATCAGGTGTAGAAAAATATGAAATAATTTTATATACAGATGAAAATGAATTTTTGAGAATTTTTTAAAATTTTGCATTCACTGCACCATAAAAGACCTAAAAGTACTAGTGGCCTTAGGATTTTAAAAATAGCAAAAAAAGTAAACGGTCATGGTACATATCCAAATTCATTTCTGAATGGTAAAATGAAAGTACTTCAGTTAACTGTGAATGTAGAATTTTTTGCAGTGTTAGAAAGTGGTGAAAATTCTAAAAAGGCTATCATTATCCCTTATGGCCAGGAAATACTACCGTGCCACCTTAAGGGGGATATATATTTTTACACTAAATCAATAAAGGAACTTTTTTTACCTATGCAATTTGTAAGTTTATCAATACAAAGTTGATTAAGGGCAACTATGATAAAAACAAGCCTTAAATTCACCCCTGAGAGTAAAAATTGCTGATTCAGCAAATTTTGCCTGATCTGTAGGTAATAATGTAAAAATTTACCTAGAAAGTAGAAATTCATTATTTTTATGTAACTTGCACTACATTTTTAATTATAAATGCTCGCTTTGACTTTTCGCAGTGTCTGACACATGTGCAACCACTGGAATTTGAGACGCGACATTCTTCGGTTGCATGTACATCCTATTATTTTCACCGAAATAAATAAATTGCATAATTTCTTATTTTTTTCAACACAAGTACATCTATACTAGTTTTCTTGAGGTATAATTTGTAGTTCTGATGTAACATGACACCAGTTGGAGCTTTAGGGGAACTAGTAAGAGGTTAAGGGGTCCTTACTTATTCATTAAGCTCTCATACTGGTCTGAAATAGAGATAGAAATAGGGGTTTCTTTACATTGAATATACCTTATTTTTGACAAAGAATGTATTTATGATGTTATATCAGCAAGATTAAATGGTTTATTCATTTTCCATGCAAATACCATTAGTTGTTAAGATTTTCTGACAGTGAAAAGCACAATAAAGGCAAATTGATTATGTAAGGGGACATAATTTAACTTAATGCATACATGAGAAATAGACAAACAGTCAACTTAGAGATGTGTTCTAGTACATGTATTGTCAAACAGATTTTGGAATAATAGTTAACTGCAATCTAAAGACTCTTGTTGTATTATTCTCATAATCTGAAAATGTTTGAAGTAATATAAGGCATGCTGTAAAATGTGGAATGGACTTTAATACCAGTTTTCATGATTTGGTGCTAAAACTGTTTCTTTCAGTCAGATTAACCATAAACAGAGTTGGCAATCCACTAATTCCTCCTGAATCATGATGTTTGACTTCTGTGTTGATTTGAAACATCATATATTTGGGTTTTGTTCACTCCTTAAGTAAAAATGGTAAGATGAAAAAAAAAGTGAAAATCTGCCAGATGGGGTAGGGATGTAATGTTTCATTTTTTTTTTGGTAAGAAATGAGTGCAGACTAGTATTCTTTATTGTAATATGTTCCAAAATAAGAAGTCTATGCATCATAGGTGTCATGACTGGTTTCAAGTTTGTTATGTCTTGGTTAAGGTGGCACGGTAGTATTTGCTTTCCAGAATTTAGGTTGCTCTTTTGTGTACCCTACTTAGGTAAATGTATCTAAACAGTGTGATTGGACAAAA